>NC_142201.1:33310000-33455000 GCF_049639895.1 Pseudopodoces humilis | reverse complement strand
GGGAAGGGAAGGGAAGGGAAGGGAAGGGAAGGGAAGGAAAGGAAAGGAAAGAAAGAGAGAGAGAGAAGAGAGAAAGAGAGAGAAAGAGAAAGAGAGAAAGAAAGAGAGAAAGAGAGAAAGAGAGAGAGAGAGAAAGAGAGAAAGAGGAAGAAGGAAGGAAGGAAGGAAGTGGCGGAAGGAAGGAAGTGGCGGAAGGAAGGAAGTGGCGGAAGGAAGGAAGGAAGTGGCGGAAGGAAGGAAGTGGCGGAAGGAAGGAAGGAAGTGGCGGAAGGAAGGAAGTGGCGGAAGGAAGGAAGTGGCGGAAGGAAGTGGCGGAAGGAAGTGGCGGAAGGAAGGAAGGAAGTGGCGGAAGGAAGGAAGTGGCGGAAGGAAGTGGCGGAAGGAAGTGGCGGAAGGAAGGAAGGAAGGAAGGAAGGAAGGAAGGAAGGAAGGAAGGAAGGAAGGAAGGAAGGAAGGAAGGAAGGAAGGAAGGAAGGAAGGAAGGAAGGAAGGAAGGGAGGGAGGGAGGGAGGGAGGGGGGGAGGGAGGGAGGGAGGGAGGGAGGAAGGGAGGGAGGGAGGGAGGGAAGAAAGAAAGAAAGAAAGAAAGAAGAAAGAAAGAAAGAAAAGAAAGAAAGAAAGAAAGAAAGAAAGAAAGAAAGAAAGAAAGAAAGAAAGAAAGAAAGAAAGAAAGAAAGAAAGAAAGAAAGAAAAGAAAGAAAGAAAGAAAGAAAAGAAAGAAAAGAAAGAAAGAAAGAAGAAAGAAAGAAAGAAAGAAAGAAAGAAAGAAAAGAAAGAAAAGAAAGAAAGAAGAAAGAAGAAAGAAAGAAAGAAAGAAAGAAAGAAAGAAAGAAAGAAAGAAAGAAAGAAAGAAAGAAAGAAAGAAAGAAAGAAAGAAAATTAACTATGTCTGAGTTAATGGTGAGGAAATTTACAGCTGCTCATAATTCCACAGGTTTGCCTCCAATGTTGATGAATGTATTAAAACTGGTGGGAGCCACAACCACAGTTTTCATTAAACCTATTGAAAACGCTAAGCAAAATGTTGGTAAAAATAGCTACATTCATAGACATCTTGTCTACCCTGTGGTTCCCACCACTGGGAATTTTTTTTCGTATTTGCACACTTCCGCAAATCAAATCAGGAGTATAGCATGGACATGAGGTATTTTACAACCAAGTTAGAAGGGCCAACCGCTTCTTAGAATGGTATGTTTCCGGAGTTTAGACAAGGCTTAAGGAATTGAACTAGCAATGAAAATTAATCCCTCGTCGATCATAACACTTCTGAAATGGTACCTAAGAGTTTTGTCTGGTCTGCTGTATTCCTTGCTTTTATTTCCAGCTTGTTCAATGGAACCTCTGACTGCAAGAGATTCATCCATTTTTGTGTATATGATCCAACTTAGAGTAACTCCGTTGAGAGTTTTACCTGGGTAACACCTGCATGAACATGGCTTAGCCTTACAATAGTGTAGTTCTAAAATCCATCACAATTAAAAATCAGAAAGATTTGAAATGCATAGGTACATCAATTTTCATGCCACTCTGGGAAAGATCTTGGCAACTAAACATACAAAAAGTTGCAGTGACTATAGGTCAGGAAGTTTGATGATTAGTGTTCAAGAAACAAAATTCCTTCCTCATCTTACACACCTACCTAAATTTCTTCAAGGAAAATGAGCAGCTCTATTTGCATAATTACCACTTAAACAAAGGGAAAATGCTATTCAGCTCTTCAGATGAAATTAATAACTTCATGGCCAGCACATAAAACATTTATTCCAATTGCTCCAATTTCTAAGAAACAGAAGCTGAAACTTTCTCTTCTATAACAACAAGGAAGGATGTTGAGTACAAATTTTTCCACCAAGTTGTGCAGAGTCTTCAATAAGTTAGCTTATCTTGTCGGTTTAAATAATGTACTGAATTATATTTCCCCTGGTATCCTCTTCAAATGTCAGGCTAGTTCTGTGCTATGTAACTACAGGAAAGAAAGGATTAAGAAGCAAAATCAGTCCACAAAAGAAAGCTGTTTACCTCTACTTGCATGTGAAGTTCATTTGCTCCAAGTACTAGAAACACCATGATATCTTATGTACCCAAGACCTGTTTGGATCCCCCCAACAAAGTGAAGAGCTATTGCTCTATTCACAAGGAGATGGTTTCTCACTGGACTCTTCCTCAGATACTCCTGTTGTCTTGGTTTATTTTTCTCATAAAAACAACAGCCTGGATCAATGTTACTTTGGAAAACTAAGAATTTGATGAAGATGGAAGGAGCAGACAAATCTCGCAACAAAAACTCTCATCTTGAACTCAGAGTGCAAAGGAGGTTTCTGTGGACAGTGTTAGGAGCTGAAGTAGTTTTTACCACCCCAACAATACACATATGTTCCTTTCATGTCTCCTCCATTCCTCTCATCCACTGGGCTCTTCCAAGTTGTGACAGCTATCAGGCTCCAGACATCTGGCCTGGGTGAAAGGAGTCAGATCTTTACATTTTCCTCTGTCTCTGGGAAGTCCTTGGTGGAGGTGAAGTGAGGGTAGCTCAGGTGAGGTCAGATCAGAAAGGTACAGTGGCACAGGTGGTGGAAGCCTGTGGAAGATCACAGGTGGTGAACTCCACCAACTTCAGTAGGGCAACACACATTAATAGAAGCTGGCAATGAGTCCTCAACAGAACTCTGTCATTCTATGCTGTCCACCACATAGGTTGTCTCCTTGGTCCTACCACCTCCCAGAACAGAACTCATCTGCCAGCTGAATAAATAGGGTTTTTTTCCCCCCTCTAAAATCCTGGTTTCTCTCCTCACTTCAGAGCAGTAATAGCTTCAAAGGATTTACACAAGAGACACCAATGATAGGCTTTGGTTGAAGATGCTGACTTCAGCAAAGACACTGAAGGTCTTAGGGCTTAAGTTCTCTGTGCTAATATATTAATGATAATTCAATATTTACAGCTTGAAAACTTGAGCTTCTCTTTTTTTTTCTTTTTTTTTTAGGAAAACAACACATATTGTACAGCAAAGGCTAACATCAAAATTTTTCAAGGCTGATTTCAGTTATGTGTTATCAGTATGACTGTAAATTTAAGGGTTTTTTGGAATATTTTATCACTGGTAGGAGAAAGGGCCAAAAACTGATTTATTGCAGCCAATACCCTTCTTAAAGTTGGAAGAACTTATTCATTTGAACCTGGGAAAAAGCTTTGTTCCCCAGATATGAAATCTTACAGATTAGTAAAACTCCAAGGGTTGCTAGTAGGCAAAACAGCTCCTTTGTAAAACTGCGTGCCTGCAAGCATGTTTGAGCTACCCGAGCACTCCAGAAAATGTGCATTGAGAAGCCTTGCAGTGGGAATGCTACCTGCCCTGCTCCAGAGGCAGTGTGACACAGAGGCACCAGTATCCTTCCACTACATCATTCTCAGCTGCAGTGCCACAGCTGAAGAGGAAAAATTTATTTCCTGTCCCCTTGGTTGACAGATTTCCAGTCACAGCTGCCAGCAGCAACTGAAGTGTTATGGCTATTTCAGATTTCAGTAACCCCACAGTCACAGTGAGTATCAGTTGGCATGAGCTCACATAGTCACCTATCACCACCACACAGTCTCCTTTTTAGGTTAATAAAAAGCAAAGACTTGACAAGTGAGGAAGGAGGCTCTAGAAATGAGAGAGCTGGAGAAGCCCTCTGCTTCATTGCCATTTACCTGAGTGACTTTGCCTAACCATAGAGCAATGGAGCAATATTCTCAGCTTGATTTCAGTGTTGTGGTGCCCAAGAGAGCAAGGTAAAAAAACCTGGTTATTTAAAGGAGTGGTATTCATTGCAGCCTGAACAAGCATTTCATGTGCAAATGGTGTATGATACTTTCATGCACAGAGGGTCTCCAGCTGAAAGTCAGGCATCCTGGAGCATCAGGAGTTAGTCCTCTGCACAAAAAAACCCTCTGCACCTGAAATCCTGTTTCCCTTGCCTAAATGAATCAGGGGAGAGGCTACCTGAGAATGTACATTTCTATAGAAGGGCAATTCAAGTACTAGCTTAAGTGTCTCAGTGAAGTACCTAAAGCAGGTGAAATCAATTTAAACCTTAGTGAACACAGACAGTTCTCTGTCACTTACAGTTTGTTGCTAATATTTAAAATATAGTGAATAAAACTTTGCCACCTTGAAGGGGAGTTATGTGTAGACCCACAAGAAGGATGGTTACATGCTTAGGGAGTGCAGTATTAGAGAATACAGGAGCACCTTAAAATCAGGAATACAATTAAGTGGGTACTTATTTTTACTTAGCTTTGTTGCCATCACCAGCAAAGCAGATTGTGATTAGTTCCCTCTTTATTCTTAATCTACATTTTAATTCAAGCTTGAGCTTTGTTGTTTTGGTTTGTTTTTTTTTAGTTTTTCCTGACAGTGAGTTTTCTTCTCTTTTCTTTCAATGCTTCCTTAAGACAATGGAAATGTCATGGATCCCACTGGGCAGAATTCAAATTGAGGTCTCTGAGATGCTACAAGAGACTTTTAAACTTTGATCATCAGCTTGTCCAACTTCTGTTATTCTTGATTTCATAGTGGGTGAAAGAAAAGTAGTCTGAGCAAAAAATGCTTTGTGCAAAGTATTTCACAAAACCCCATGAACAATTAAATGATGAATTTTCCTATGTTAACTCTCTTCTGGACCAGGAAATGACAGGAAATATTTCCAGTATTTGGGAGGAAGAATCTCCTTGTAAAAGCCTCATATTAGAGTTCCATGTTTGGGATCTAATTACTAGTCATGGGTTAATAATTCATTAAAAAATCATATTCACTGAATATATCTATCCATTCATGGACTTTTTCTGTACAAACTGATTCTGTCAAATATATTCATTATTTAAAAAAGCATTCATTATTCTGCAAGTTCTTAAACAGCATGTAGACATGCACTGTTCATCTTTACCAAAGTCTCAATATATTTTGAGGTGTGAAATTACGTGATATAGATTTCTGTATCCTGGCTAAATGAGAATCAGCTTATTTAAGCAAATGCTTGCAATTTCCAGTTACTCTCTCCTTCTGTAAATATTCTGTCATCTGTCTGTCTATATATTTGCTATGTAACCACCAAAAACAAGTACAAAAAAGCATGAACTTACTTGAACCCTCCCCAACAATTTTTTTTTCTGCAATTTTTTTTTGCCTACTGCAGAACTGAACTAAGAATCATTACATTATGGTTTTAAAAAGAAGGATAACATCTAGTTAACATAAGTCAGAAAGTGAACAGAAAATGCTGTCTTCACCTGATTATGAATTTCACTAAGAAAAAGAAGCAGAAAGCTTTTTTTATTTTCACCTGCACATTTTGTGGTCTTGTCAAGATTTACTTCCAGCTCTAACAAAATGAATTATAATCCCACTTCACCCTTGTACAATTTGATATACAGCTTTAAAACATTGGCCCTGGTCTCTTACAAAAGTATGAAGGAAATCATTTTCCAACATGACATTTTAAAACGTTCATATAGTCATCCAAAATCCAAGTTTCTGAATAAGAATCTAAATGTGCATGTCCAAGGTTTCCCTAGCATAGGGATCTTTAAACTGTGCATAACATTAAAATTTTAAAGGATGCTCCATTACTTACATATCAATATTTAGGAATGCACCAATGAGCTTTTCTGAAATTAAAATTAACTTCAAGACACTCACAATGTGAATAAAACGTTACCTGGGGAAATCTTACTGAAATGAAGATGACATGATAATGTCCTATTTTCAGTATATGAAATCACATGTCATTAGAAAAATACACGCTTTTGTGTTGAGCAGCTTTCTGATGTTATCTGTAAAATATACAAACCTATTTTTGCTCACTTAAAGAGAACAGATAATTCTTCTTCTTGGCTCATTTCTATACCATGAATCATATCGTATTTGCTATACAGAGTTACAGTTCAGGGAAGGGGCAGACAGCAAGACGAGTAGGAAATGATCCAAATAATCATTAGTTAGTCCCTGGGTGGAAAAACTAAGAAATACAAAAAAAGATCACTTGCTAAAAACTGCAGATCACATCGTGCCAGAGAACTCCTGCTATTTCATGGAAAGCTAGCAGATCCTGTGGACTTTTGTAGCTATCAGCACTAATGATTGCATTGTTTGCAAGAAGTAAGCCACCTAAAATTCTACAGAAAACTGGTAATGGTAAGCTAGTACATGTATCATATAGCCCAGCTGTATTAGTCTCCTAAGTCCTGTTTTTCTAAAACTATAAATACCTGCTCCAACATTTCCAAGCCCACAAGAGGATAGGGCACAATAAAAGGGACCCATCCTCACCTTCAGGGATGAGTTGTAGGCAAAGTCAGAAACGGCCATGGCTAAATATTCCTTGGCATTCCTTTCAGTGTATGCTCTTGGCAAACTTAAAACACTTGTACCTAAATTGTTCTCGTGCATCTGCTGTTTCTGAAACTACTGTTGAGATGCAACATTCCCAGTTTAGAGTACATGACTGAGTAGCATTACTGAGTAGTGTTAAGTAGCAAGATTTCGAGCTTGAGTACAGTTTACCTTGGAGAAAATTAAGAACATAGAACCACAAGCCCCAAAACTGCTGAACAGCTGAGCAAATGAAATCTTTGTCTACAAGGAGATTCACTTGTTGTGTTCTTACTGCAGTGGTGGTGAAGATTTTTATGAACTGGATAACTAGAGAAATTTTTTTCTGGCTAAAGACAGCTAAGAGAATTTTAGGCTCAAATCAGCTAAAATCTTGCTCAACTAAAAAATAGTTAAAGAGGAGCCACACATCATCAAAAAGAAAGAAGTTAAAAAGCTCTGAGAGCAGAAAGCTACTACAGGGCAATGCTTGCTCACAAGCAGAGGAGCCTGATGTTCTCTCCATGGAGGAGAAATTCACTGCAAACTGGAGCATGGGGGGTCTAACAAGCCCTAACAGAGCCCTAAGAAGCCTGTATGGGCCAGGCCTCCTGATGACCCATCTAAAAAGAACTAATTACTTTGCAATATGTGAAAACTGGGTTATTAAAGGGCTTTTGAGTTTTGGAGGGAGATGCTGAAGGATACATGTACTCGGGAGTAAAACAACGTTAAAGTTAACAAAATTTATTGATGATAATGATCTGTCACAAACATTGCAACAACATAAAGTCACAGCATGTCAAGCTTCATTGTGGTGGCTAAAGGTGAAATAAACACTAAGATGGAACGTGATGGTCATCCAGGTATATGATAAAAGTTAGCTTCTTAAATCTAGCAGATTATAAATCTTATGAAATTCACGAAAATGCTGGAAATTATGTGAGAGATGTGCATAAGGTGTGTAACTGAGAATTCAATTTTTCCAAAGCAGTTTATTAGTACACCAGAAAACTTGTATACTATGTTCAAGACATAGTTAAATTATTTGTAAAAATCATCCCAAATTGACAGTAACTTTACTCAACATTTATATATAAATGCAGATAACAGATAAAGTACATATATGTGTGTTTAATTACTCTGTGTTATGTATGAAATATGTTTTCTGTCAAAGTATTTTATATTTGGAATTAATTATATAAAATAAGTGTGATAAGTTCATGCACATGGGGAGTAATAGCAAGAATTTCTTCTAAGGGCTAATCAGTTTCAAATAAGAGGAGAGAAGAGACGCATTTATGCCAAGAAGGATTTAATGAGATGTATTTCTGTCAGTTTGTTTCCCCTTTGCCTTCAAACCATTCTGTAATGCAAAGCTATCTTGACTTCAGTGGTGCTGAAGGTGATTTGTGAACAAACTAGGGAAATATCAGTGGTGAAACAGTTATTAGATGGGGAAGTTTATTGCAAGAGTAATTATAAACTGCCTACTGATTCGTATTTTTATTAAGGACTTCAATGAAAGAATTGCAAATGCATTCACTGAGTCTTCAGATTAAGCCATCTGGAAAGGAACACAACACTTCGAAGGTCACAGTTAAATATTAAGATTGACAAAGTGGAGAAATGTACAGGAAAAGAAATCAGTGCATGATTCAGCAAAGAAAACTGCAGATTTCTACCCTGTATGGAAATAACCAAGTAGTAGATGGAGAGTGATCTGTAATTTTAGTGTATTACAAAACGGAAAAAAGTCAAATTTTAGAAACAAACTCTTAATAAATTTGTATGAGTACTAAGAAAGCTCCTTACTACTAGAGTAATCAGATTCTAAAACAATCTTCCAGATAAAAAAATGAGTTAAAAAATAACTTTGTGCTACTCATTTAACCTGTTTCAGTTGACTCAATATTTAAATGGAGATAGCAATATCAATTTAGCTCATTGGAATAGCACATGGTTTCATTATATTAATCTTTTAATGCAACTTGATAATTTCTAAGTATTTTGACCTACAATCTAAAGTGATACAGAGATGTCTATGTAACTATGTTAGTGTTGCTACATCTCTGTGATCACCTGTCATAACCCTCAGTAAGATGGCACAGCTCACTCCTGATATGCTGAGTACACTCCTTGTCTAATGGATATTTTAAGATTCCTCTAAAACCTAGGTTCTGTCTTACTGCAGTTTTTTACTTGCTGCACCTTTTTCCTTCATTACAAAGAGTTAGAGACTGCAGTTTCTTTATTGTGTGCTATGTATTTTGTCTGAGGCACTGGGTCTGATTTTGACATCTTTTCCGCTTCAGAGTGATCTCTCAACTAAACGATAAACAGGGCTTTAAATCTGAACATTTGTATTAGCCACAGGGATTTTAAATAGACTTTTTGACCTACGACTGTAAAATTCTATGTATTGTTATACACCTCTCTGTGGGACCATTTGATCACTTTATTATTTATAGATTAAAGAACATTGTTGCTAATTAATACTGTTCTAATTGTTGGCAGTGTATACGTGCTTGCTTTGATGTTTTTTTGATCCTGTATTTTGGGGATTTCACTTACTACTTTTTTTTGGATGATTTGGGATTTTGGAACCTGCATTTTCAATCCTTGTTTCATTTTTTTATTACTGAGGTCTTCTCTATTCTAACTTCTTTGCTTCTCATCATGCAATTCCTTTTTCTTTTTAATCTAGTCTTATGAAATGGGGCAGCCCCAATTAATTCCTCAACACTACAAAAGTAGATTCATTTTTCATTGTCTTCTGAAAAAATGTACTAGTACAAAGGTTAATATTTAGTTACCTATACGACATTAGCCTTGTATTGTAGCTTGTTAAAAGAAATGTATTTAATGCAATACAGTGATTTCAGGCTAATCAAAAAGGGCAAGCTAGCAGTCTGCTAACATTTAAGTTCATTCCTCTGATGAAGTATTTCTCCCACAATCTCTTGGATGCACACTTTTCGGAGTGCATCAAGTCACATCGTGGGAATTTCTCTTTCAGAGTCTGCCAGATGAGCATTTGAGCACATAAAGGTCAGACTGCATGGTTGAATCAGTTTCTCCTAATCTTAATGTCTGTGAATGATTCAATGAAAAATCCCAGGTTTTGAATGCCTTGAACAGAAATCTTTGTGTTTAGCACATAAGTAAGAAGTTACTAAAATATATAGTTATTACACATAGCTTTGCATGACTATTTCCACCCATTAAGTAATATGTTTTATTAATTAAATATGACCAACATGAACTAATTGAAATGTTGTTTGTTTTGTTTCTTTCTTTTTTTTCTTTAATGATCAGCAGAAATTTAAGCTTTTCAACAGAAAAGAAGTCATACATCTGGTTTTATGATAAAATTCTACACCTATCATCCAATACCAGAATTCATATTCACCACAAACTCTCTTAATTTTTTCAGATAGAGAGAATGTGATACTACACTTTTAAAAGCACAAAAATAATTGTACATAATGTCTCAAACAAGAATATTATAAGGCATTAGGCAGACAACTACAGTTAAGTTATAATTAGTTCCATTGTGAGTTTCAGCTTCAAAGAAACCCAAAACTTCTAAGAAAAAATTCAGCTGACTCCACCAAGCTTTGCCTATATGCTATGGCCTAGATCCACTAAGAGAATTAGGAGCTGAACAGCCATTGTAAACATCTAAGTCCAAAATGTAGATCTTCAAAGCCCCAGCTGAGCTGCTGCCTCACCCCGAGGGAAGATGGTTGTCTTCCCATGGCACCTAAGTTTCTGCTAATAATGTTCTCTAGATATGTTAAACCACATCTAGAAAGGCAGGTAGGTGTCTCTAGAAGGAATTAGGAAAACATGTTTATGTCTCTACACCAGAATGTAACCCCAAGGAGGTCCATTAAGCTGCTGCCTGACCTGCCTGGCACTGGTCACGCTTTCCCTGAAAGTTTCTGCGGGGAACATTAAATTTCTGTCTCTGCAAGTGACAGTTTTGATCTCTGAGTGACTCAGTTTTGATCTTTGTCCTGTCTTTTGGTTATGCATAGTCGGCATCTAGAAACTTTCTTTTCTCTAGTTAAATCTTCTGAGGATATGTTTGCTTTGCTAGCTAAGAGGTAGAAATAACAACTTTGTGCATAGCCCACACTGCTTTACTGTTAGCATGATCCCTGGCTCTGCTTTGGACCACTCCTACTACCTTTCCACCAACCCACACCTGCATGTGGCTCCGGGGTTCAGCCTACACATGCTCAAACAGGCAGCACTGCACCAGGCCAAGGAGAGAGTGGAAAGCTGAGGCAAAATTCTTACAGTGGCATTTTGTGGGGCTGCCTATGCAACATGCTGAATTTCATGGAAAACATTTCCAAGCCCTGTTTCATCTCATGCTGCATACAGAGCTGGGGGATCTCACTCAGTCCTGGGGATCCCATGACAGAGAAGAGGACAGAGTGTTAGGTGGAGGTGCATCCAACTGCATTAGATTTGCCATTTGACCAATTGAAAAATTTGTACTCTCTCACACATCTCATCCTTTGAAGCTCAGCAGTTTCTACCAGGAGTAAAATTCAGGTCAGGGACAGTCTGAAAAACTTTAGCATCTCTAACACAAGGCAGACTGTGGGTGGGTTGCACTTTTACTTCCTTTGCACAGAATTCTGTGATCTGCAGATCACAGAATCACAGAATATTCTGTGTTGGAATAGCCCCACAAGGGTCATCGAGTCCAGTTTTTAAGTGAATTGTCCATGTGGAGATCATTTCCATGGCCTTGGCATTATTAACACCATTTGCAGAAGCAGCAAATGTGGTGAAAGGCAGACGAGCCAAGTGCAAAGGGTGAAATCTTAATCTCAGAGAATAAAATGTAGAAACTGCCCAGGAAGACACACAGTCTCATTCCCCATTTTCACAAACTTTTTTCATCCACATATGGCCTTCTTCATGCCAGCCTGTTTCCTGCCTTTTCATTCTAGAAATCTGATCTCAGCTTTTTATTTTTCTCCAGGAATTTTTGTGAGGTGCATCTATTCAGACTTAAATTGCCAGAATAGTCTTTAAAGTATCCCTCCATTTTTTTTAGTCCATGAGGAAAACACAAGAACTTTTAGTTTCTGTGGGAAGTGAAAGTGTAGAACACAGTAAAGAGTCCCATGACAATGAGCAGTATTAATGATTAATGTTTTTGCCTGAAAAAAATTGTCTCTAATTTCTACTCCTTTAAGTCTAGAAAGTCAGTTTGAATGAAATACTTTCATTTTATTTTTGGTGTAGGAGAAAACGGCTTGCTTATCTTTTAGTGGGGAATTCTGATAGTAGGTTGTGCTCTAACAGAAATGGAATTTAACTTTTTTTCCATATTACACATTAAATTACTGACACCAGCAGTTCCTCCAAGAAATGGCAAAAGTTTGATCCTTTTCCCAGGTGCCAGAGTTAATAAATGGAGGGACTCTGGCTGAACTCTAGTCCTATTGAAGTTTGTAAGAAAGCTGTTAGAGGTTAATAAGAGCAAAGCTAGGCCAGTGTTGAAGGCACTTGCAGTTCTCCTATTACTTACACATATTCTAATTTAGTTGATTTTTCTTATAAAAATGGAAAATTTTAAACTTTCAGAAATAAAACTCCAGTTTCCAATACAGTAAAAATCATACACCACTGCTTCATCTCTTCTGCTTACATAAGACTCCTTCTCATATTTATAGTCTTGTTATAATTTGGAGAATTCTCAGAATGGCTTAAATTAAAATCACATTTTAATTTTTTTAAGTAAAGAGGAATGCACAGGCTTTTCTAGGCTAAACCTTGTAACTAATAAAACATCAAAGAAAGATGATGAAAGAGATACAAAGATAGTATATGTAAATGCTACCAAGTGATCGTAGGTTATAAGAGGAATTTAGTATAGCAAAGATTTGGAATTGCCAATTGAGATTTAAAAAAATGAACCTCTAGATTCACTAAGGAGCTTTAACTATGTATTTCCCTCTAGAACGCTTGGAAGTTGCCTATGTACACCTCTGCTTTGCTTTCCAAATCTAGGGCTGGTGTGCACTCCCTGCATAAGGTGCACCAAAGGTGGCCCAGACTCATCTCTGTGGTGCATTTCTTCCGCTGTCACGTCCCCAGAAAGCTGTCTCCAGTGGCACTGTATGGAGCTCACGTTCGGCCAAGGTAGCTGGGTACCAGAGCTACCATGTTTCTGGAGATCCTCCACCTGCCCCCGAGCTCTCGGGGAAAATCAGCAGAAATCTGCTGAGGGTAAACTGAGTGACTTCCAGCTCTGCTGTGTGACTGCTGATCCAAGTCCTCCACTGTTAGGCAGTCATCAATCATTTTTCCACCTCACTTATGGCCAAATTCCATCCTCAGATGTGCATTCGCAATTCCCGTTGACGTCAGCGGTTAGCGGTTTACCAAAGGAGAAGAATTTAACTCCTCATATAGTTTTCTCCACTTTTTGGAGATCCTTTTTGCCTTTCCTGAGGCAATAATTTTCCCCTAGATTTATATTTAAATTTAAATGTCATAAAACATTAAAAAGGCTGTTTGCCTTTTTAATTGATTGCCACTGTCTTGTATCACCTCATTGAGCTGATAAAAAGCTTTCTAAAGCTGATGGTGATCCCTTTGCAGTCCTGTTTTGATTGCTAAGATACCCTGCTAGGAAACAAGGTACACTGGCAAACTTAGATTTACAGAAGCTTCACGGGAAAAATATCTCATGTCTTAGGGCTTGCTTAAAAAGAACCAGGGAAAAGAGTCTGTATAAACAAAAAAAACAAACTAACAAAAAAAGAATTCAGCATTTCAGGGTACCTTGTTATGAGATTTCAAGTCATCCAAAAGTCCATGTAATTAGGGACTTGACTGTTTTTAAAAAATACAACTTAATTTTATGTGTCTGATATGGACTAAGGACTAAATGAGCCTCCTAAGCATTCAGTTCTTTAGTGTCTTTTTGAGAGGTAGGATGAGCCCTTGTGAGCCCACTTTAGAGACAAATATATTGCAGTCCTGAGAATCACAATTTTGCTTGTTTGGAGTCTTTCTTCTCAAGCTAGAAATGAAAATGTTCTTTATTTTCAAACGTGAGAAGTGTACTGCCTAGCTTTTAAGTTTACTCTCAACAGGGCAATTTGTTGCTGACTCAACAACTTCAAATAAAGTTTTAAACTTACTCTGAGATGTGGCTGAAGTGGGAAGATGTTAATCTCCAGACCTCAGCTATTCCTACCAAATAACATTACTAGCTGATAAAATGTAGTCCTGCAGAACTGGTTCACCAGGACTTTCCATAGGATGTTCTCGCGTATTCTCAGAGGTCATAAAGTGTTTCATGGAGAATCATCAGGTATCATCTTCTGTGAGGAAGAAAAGAAAGTGAAGAAAAGGAAAAGAAAAATAAGGATTTGGTCATTCTCAGCTCCCTTCAAGAATCTGGATTTTTTTCTTTTACAGCATAACTTTCTATTAGCTGGATCTGATTTGGGGCCAACCGCTGAATCCTCACACTGCAGGCTGCAGCTCAGCTGCACAGTAGTATCTTTACATCTGTGCCAGCTAGGGTTATTACTGAGTTTTATAACTTCTGCTATAAATAAAGCCTTGTCATCTAAGCATTCAATTTAAATACCTCTCAGTTTATTTTTGAACACTGGAAGTTAATAATAAATATCATCTTTGTTTTCTAATTTTTTTACTGAGTTGATTTAAATGCTCTTGACAGCTCCAATCCAATCCTCCCATCCAAGCTGACAAGCATGACATGCATCTCTGCATACAAGCTCTCAATTATGCATAATCCAATGTTTTCTAGGGTTTTAATTGAATCACTAGTCTCAAACTTGTTATTTTTAATTTACAACATTTGATTTCTGACACCGGCCCCTCTATGTCATAAATTATGCAAGCAAGAGCCTTAGTTGTGTGGGTGATTAAAAAAAACTAATTAGGCATGATTAAAAAAAAATAAAACAGAGACCACTTAAATATGTGCATGTTACCATGTAAGAGAGGCTTATTTCACTGGAAATGCCTGGGTGATTTTTTTTTTTTAAGAGATTATGTTCAGTTCAGTACAATTTGATTGATTTTGACAGAAATGAAAGAAAATGTAGGATTTTTTCTTCCTGCATATATACCAGAAATTGCATTACATGCCCGTTGATGTGAATTTCTCCCACAGCTCATTGAATGTAATTTTGTTAAGTGGGCAGGAAAATGAATATGAAGAAAACTGAATAGAATCCAACATTTTCCTTGGCACCAGTAGCAAAGTGAGACATGGCATATATAGATATAAATATATGTTTATATATACGTTTATATATACGTGAAGTACAATTAGAAGTATTAACCTTTTATGCCTCGGCTAAGAGCAGCAAAAAGGAAAATGGGCAGCATTTTAAACACCACTAAAAGACAGAGAGCAGAGGAATGATGTGCCTGCAAAGGCTATAGCACTATAGCAGCAAGTTAAAAGAAAATAATTATATTCACTTAAATTAATTAAAGAAGTTACAAATGTACTTGCTATGTAAACTTGCAGACATTTATCATTATTATTCACTAACAGCTTTAATCTGACTATTTCAAATACACTGTGTCAAAAAGAACAGAATCTCCACACTTTTTAGAATGTTCTTATTCCAGCAATCTGGGGAAAAATGAAGAAGAATTGTTGCTTCCCTCCAGCTGTGCTATATGATCTCTGTGCTCTGAGCCTCGAGTCTGTGCACAATACACATACACAGTGCAGCTGCTTTATCACCCTAATTCGGTCTGTGGTGATAATATGAATGAGCTAAGCAGTTGCTTCATCAGAAACTTACTTACAGTTCAGGGAAGAATTTAGACATACCCAGCACTGAACCAGTGCATAGCTCCCAAAGTGCTACTCTCCCACTCACATGTAGTCATATGCTTAAACAGTTTGCTGGATTAGGACCAAGGACTCAGATGGAGGTGCCTGAGGAAGACACTGGCAGATTTGTTAGTACTAACACCCTTAACAGCTTTAAAAATTCATGGTAGTGATTGAAAATCCAGGATGATGGGTTGATCCTCTGCAAAACTCACTGTGAATTCTGGATTTGAGACAATGTCTCACCTGCATCCAGGCAGAAGATATTTCACAAGAACAGGGGGCTTTTCAACTACTGATGTCCCCAGAAATGTATAATTGAAAAACTCTTCTCTTTTTCCCATGAAGAGGCCCCATCAGAAAAGAGACAAGGATTTTGGAAAAGTCTGAGGGGAGACCGAAATGGAGGGCTGAGCCCTCAATATTTTTCCGCAGCAACCAAAGCTACAAAAGTAAGAGAAAAATCTACACTTCCAGCTCAGCCATCCTGGGGTACCATTGTGGGACAGAGGTGGAATGTGACAAGTTGAGGAGCATCATAATTCTTGGAATGTCATCTGCATGAATGTCTTCAGCTGCTGACTGTTGTTTGGAATGGTTAGGGGAGACACCGTAATTCAAATCTCATTGAATGTTATGAATATTCAAGCTGTTTCTTTATTAAAGTATAAAGAAATCTTAAATATTTGTCTTTATAATTAAATTGATACCCCAACAACTTTTTTTAGATCAAGAAATATGAGTGCTTGGACATGGAAGAAAAGAAGTCTGAACTCTCTTCAAAGTGATCCTTCTGTAAGTCCTGAGAAAGATTTGGAATGTGCCCTGGCAATGGAATTGGAGATAAACTGGGAATAGGATGATACCATGCTCAAACACTTTATCTTCTCCTACCTGAAGGCCTGTCTGAACTGGCCAGAGATCTGTTTTAAAATTGGGAAAGTCCTTCATATTCCTAAGGAGAAACCAGTGGGAAAATCTAAGGCTTGTCTGCAATTTCAAATGTTAGAAAAGATACCATCCTACAAGTATGGAAGGTAGAATAGATGCATTACAATTGTAGTCACATGTTTTCATATTTGTCTTCTAAGTCTGTATTATGTTCAGTTACTGCACATATTCTTAACAGCCCTACTGGAAATGCTCAATACTTTTGGAAATCCAAATTCTATTTAGAGGGGATCTTCTAACATAAATAGATCTAACCAAAACATTTATTTTTTACCAACAAAATCTAAGGTTTCCCTCAAAAGAGAGAGGGTATTTTGCAGAAGATGTAATTAGAGATGAAACCACAAATTTTCAAAAAGGTCTTCAACCATTGTGGTCAAAGTGGTTATAAATCTCCTACAGTCTGTGCTACAGCTGGCCTTTGTATTAGTGCACAGGGATAAGTGGAATAGGCAAGGGAGAAACAGCTTCTTTCTCTTGGGTAACTTGCTCTCAAAGACTTAACAAAACAAAAACAAAACCGTAGAAGTGCTATAAAAGTAATGGAGTTTGTGGAGCATTTGACAGTGGCCATAATTTTTTTTATAATAGCCTTCATCCAGAAAGCTTCTAAAATAAAATTTAAACCAAGGTTTAAGACTGGATCAGCTAGAAAGCATTAATATAATAGGCAAACCCATATCAGTCAAAGTTCTTAAGAAATTTGTCAGGTATTTTAAACTTTAAACTAGATAGGTTTGTAATTGCAAAGAGTCTTTCTCAGTCAAATTCTTGTGATAATTAGAAACCTTTCTCTAATTTCTCTGTGGACACTTTCTAAACAAATGTGCTGTTTCCTACTCTGTCCTTCAGCATAAATAACTCTCTTGTCTTTACTCATTGGATATACTTTAGGATAGCTGTCCTATTTTCTCACAGGTTCACTTTTGCCAAATTTAGTTAGTCTGTTCCTCCTTCCTTGGCTGGGAAAAAATATTCAAATTACCTAACCTACATCATCTCTGCCTTATTTATGTCCTAATTTAATCTCATATATGTACAAATAACTATCTACACATACATAGATGGTGAGACACTGGACATGTCCCAGCCATGAGCACTCACAGCCCAGAAGGTCAGTTGTGTCTTGAGATAAATCAAAAGCAGCTGGCCAGCAGGGCAAGAAGGGGGATTCTGCCCCTCTGCTCTGCTCTCATGAGAACACATCTGGAGTGCTGCATCCAGCTCTGGCAACCTCAGCAAAGGACCAGCAAAGTCCAGAGGAGGCTGAAAAAGTTGATTAGCAGGATGCAGCACTCCTCCTATGAGGAAAGGCTGAGAGAATCTGAATTGTTCAGCCCAGAAAAGTGGAGGTTGCTGGGTGATCTAATTGTGGCCCTTCAGTACCTGAAGGGAACCTACAAGAAACATGGAGATACTTTATAGAAGGGAATGTAGAGAGAGGACAAAGGGGATTGGCTTCAAACTGAAAGAGAGTAGATCTAGGCTACATATTAGGAAGAAATTCTTTACTGTGAGACTGGTGATGTACTGGAACTGGTTGCCTGTAGAAGTGGTGATTTTCCCATCACTGGAAGTTTTCAAAGCCACACACTTATGAGCATAGGTCTCCTTTCCTATGGCAAGGGGGCTGAAACTAGATGATCTTTAAGGTCCCTTCCAAACCAAGCCATTTATCATTCTGTGATAACAAAAGGCCTTTTTCTTTTCCCTTTTTACCTCCTTTTTCTAGTTCTACTCAGTCTGATATTTTTTATTTAATCTTTTACCACAATTGATCTCAATTTAATTGAGATGTCCAAAGTGTCATCTAATACATCTGAAGTATCCTTAACTGTTTTTATTGATGTGGTTCTTCTGACTTCTCCTACACTTTTATGTGAGTAAAAGAGATGCATAACTGAAAAAAATGTTTGCTTCTCTCTTTCTGTAAAAAGCGTATACTTTGACTAAGCCCAGAAAAAACACACATTGTAGGCATATGTATTTGGCTAGAAACATCCAACCCAATAACATCCTGGCCTTTTAGCCACAACTTTCTTCAGGAATAATGCTTTGGGAGCCTTCTTAAGCTCTCCACTTACTCCCAGTGCCTGTTGGGGATAGGTATTCACCCAATTCTCTTTTCAGCTGTTCCTTGCAGTTGTTCAAATTTAGGTCTTACTTTCTCAAAGCAAACTTACCTTTTAAAATGAGAAGAGAAAATAACTTTTCTTAAGTTAGCCCAGAACTGAAACTAGGTATTCACTAAGATGCTAGTTTCCTCTTCCTGCTTAGGAAAAGTGAGAAGCTTTTCTTAGAAACCTCTATAGATGCTCATTAGAAGTTCCTAGGTCACAGACCCGTGTTTCTACTTCCCTGGCAGCAGAAACACAAAGGATGTTCATGTAAGAGAATCCATATGTAATGTACATGTCAGTAGTAGCTTGCATTCAGGTATGATTTCCAGGAGAAAGTACTGTTCTGAAGTTCTGTGCTTTCTTGTACCCAGCTTCTGACAACTGACTAATGAGAGATGGAGAAGTCAGTTCATATATTAAAGCTGTAGATACAACAGGTAAACAACATTTACAGCTGTTCTCTCATCCTCTGTGTGGGTTACTCATGAGCTCAAAATCAGGCAAATACCTAGTGGGAGAATTTTGTAGAAATGTTTTATAGAAGTGTTTCTGAGTGGGCTAAGCAAGATTGTGAAGAAAGGCTATCCACATCCAAATCCATCAGCTGGAGGCTTTTGAGACCAGATTATTCTATTGAATTGAGTGGAAAGTGCATGTGCATTTCTGTTTGTTGGATTGACACCCACCTTTGTGCCACATGTGCTCATCAGTTTTTTTAACCACCACTTTAATCATGTCTTCAGCTCTTGGCCTACTATTATATTCCAGACAGGATCTAGCACTTCAGAAGTTTAAATTTCCTAGGATCTCTAGTCAAGCACTGATGTAAATAATATATGTTGTGGTTTAACCCCCAACACTGACTTGGGAAGACAAACACCATCACTCCAAACATCCCCCCCTTAGTTTCTTCCCCCAGTTTTACATGCCAAGCATGAGGCCACAGCATCTGGCCAGACAGGCCAGCTGCCCTGGCTGTGTCCCCTCCCAAATCCTTGTTCACTCCCAGCCTGGTGACTCCTGGGGTGAGAAGCAGTAATGGACTTTGTGCAAGCACTGCTCAGCTCCCTGTGTTATTGCCATCCCTGGAAATGTATAAAGCCAGGTTAGATGGAATTCTGAGCAGTCTGATCTAGTGAAAGGCGTCCCTGACCATGACAGGGGGGGTTGGAATTAAATTATCTTTCCAAGGTCTCTTCCAAACCATGCCATTCTATGATTCCATAATTCCATGATACTATAATTGAATGAATGATTCTATCTACACTGTTTCCAGTGCAAATTCAAGACACTGCAACACCAGTTGCCATGAAGAAAATTAACTTTACCCTGGTCATAAACACTACAATGAGAAAGATGTTAATTTCTGCTGAAGAATCATAGCAAAAATGTGTTCAGATGCAGTTTCCACTGAGTGTCTGCATTTAGCTCTTCTGCTTAATTTTGCCCATATAAAATTACATCATCGCATTCTGTAGCGGAGATAAGGAAGGACTGGTTCAGTGCCCATATAAAGAAAATTACTGAAAAAATATACAACTTACATTCACTTCAGCTCTGTGATCTCAGTTTTACTATGATTGTGACACGAGTTAAATACCTAATCTTTTTGTAAGAATTGTTTTCACTTTCATCATTCAAAGGGTTTACTTGTCTCTTGAGCTCTGTACACAGACTTTGTTCTCTGTATGAGAACATAGGAAAAGAATGGTCCTTTCAAGAAAAGAAAAAAAAAAAACTTGGCCAATACAAATAACAATAACTCCAACTACAAAGGCTAATGAAGATTAACAAAAAGACCATTCTTGGTGTTTCTTCAATGAGAATTTGGGTGCCTACTTTCCTGTTCCTTGAAGGGCAAAGTCCCTTCTCTAATGAAGATATTTAAATGGAATGCAATCAATCCTAACAGACATTTAATTTCTGTCATGAGAAGACTGTAGCTGTTAAATTCTCTGAATCACACAAGTTATTCTGGAATAAATCACCCACAGTTCCAGAACATGTTAGCTGTGTAAACCTGTCAGTCATGATCAGCAAATTGTTAAACATTATAATACAGAAGAGGATGTCTTTGATACTCAAGCCCTTGATATAGGTGCTGCAACTTCAACACCAAAGATGTATGTTTCTGCAAGCATGTGAGATGAAATTTTATACCAAAAAGCCTCCACTATTATTCCTTGAAGACTTCTCAGCAAGGATTAGAATAGACATATTTCATGCAAAAATCAGACATAAAACCCAAAATGGCTCTTATTTATGAGTAGGGAAATTCAAAACCTAGAGCTGCAACCTTTACTTAATGCCAAGGCCATGAAAATGCAATGATCTACAGAAATTCACACTTTCGTCTCTGGGGGCATTGTTATAGGCTCAAAAAAGTCAAATTGCTGTTACTTGAGCTTGCAAATAATTTATGCCTATCATTTGTCTTATAGTCCTAGCATTTGCCTGCTGTGCTGACCACCTACTCATGGATGTATGTTGGAGCAATCTTGTTCTGGACACAGTAACCAGAAGAGAAGAATGTGTTATTTTAGAGTATTTGAAATGTCTGGGACTAATTGACCAAGCAAAAACTACAAGCTCATACACTGAAATAAAAGGTATTTTTTCCAAAATATTATATCATGAGTTACCAGGTAATTTTTTCAAAGGCAACAACTGTCAGCACAAGCCAGCAAAAAATCTCTGATCTGATTGTCACTTATTTAATTCCTCTTAGGAGTTAAATATGTATACAAAATCTTTTAAGAAAGAATTTGCCAACACCAGTACTCCACATTCAATGTAAACATTAAAGTACACATTTTACAAACATTATTCTTCTTATTGCTATTTTTGATATTTTAATGCTTTAAATATTAATCTTCCACATCCTTTTCAATCATAAATAACAAAATATTATTTGTCAGCAAGAACTGAAATATATTCACAACCTGGCTTTACCATTATCCACTATACTACAAAACACATTTTTTCTGATGTCTGATATACAATTTCCCAGAGTTTGTGAGTAGGGAAGATTTAAATTTTTATTCCAAGCAGTGAAATCTACACTTTTTGGTGCCAATGATTTTTCTTTTCATTGCAGAAAAAATTCTATAAAATCTAAGCTGAATTCCACTTTGGAATTATCTCTGTTAAACAGAGGTTGTGTGTAATCACTCCAGCATTTTCAATCCTTTGGCCAAGGGGAAAAATGTGTCAGTATCTTTCTTCTTTAAATTTATATAATAGACCTTAGACAGAAAAAAAGAAAAACTCATTAGATCATCCAGTTCGTTCTGCCAATCTCTGTATCTATCATCTCATCTTGGGAAAATACTGTAGACAGCCTGTGGGTGTTCTCTACATATAATATTGGCAGAATACGGCCCAAAGTTTTTGTTTTCTTACTACAAGTCACCAAAATAAACAAACAAAAATCCCTCTGAGCTGAAACTAAACAAAAAGAGAACTACAACCAGCTGACCTAAAAAAGATCTGTAGGAGCTGTGTATCAACTGAGTTTTCCACCCTTTCACTATTCATTTCTAACACAAAAGCTGATCTTAGTGAATTTGAAATGATGTCAGTCAGGGAAGAACAGTCCTATTTTTGGTACCAAAAGGAAAGAAGCATTAAACTTTCATATAATAAAATAGCAACATTAGGTTTAGAGAACATAAGAATCAAAATATTCTAATGTTTCCCTAGGTTCAGTTTAATTCATATCCATGCCATCAGGAAAATAGCAACAAGATCATAGAGTTGTTGAATTGTTTTTGTCCCACTCCTTCCCTTTCCTTGGCAAATTGAGAAAAGAAAATTGCTTCAAATCAAGAACACTAGTATTTCTTCTTTGTTATTCAAATGGAGACTGGGACTGCTGAAAACAATTTATTTCCACATACATTTCAATCATACACTATCAAATTTTATGAAGCAAAAAACACCAAAAGAGTGCCAAACCATAGCAAATTTACATTTTTAAAACTTTATTATTTTTATTTGTCATACAGAATATTGATTTTAATGACTGTGTCAAGTTTTTAAGAGATCATCACCCCACTTCATTGTTGCTCCAGTTAATCATAACTGTGGCTTAGACTCCTCAAAATGTTTGTTCTCACAAGGCAAGAGATATACAGATCTGTTTTTTGTAAAGACATATTAAAAATTATACAACATATTATATTACCAATTAACATATAAGCAATTAACCAATGGCTGTGAAATAAAGTTCTTGGACAGGTAAATTATTTAATTTTTGAATATTAGTTTAGTTAAAAAATGTCTGTATTGTACAAAAACTTCAATCTTCTGCTAATAGTATCACAAAAGCTATCCTTACTTATTCTGTGCAACACACAATCAGACACTTCAGCTGAACAAAACAAATTAAAGAATTACAAGTTTTCCTGCCGGTAAACTCTCAAACTGACAGGGTCTTGCGCTGTGATAAAAACTCAATATGAAATCCAATAATTACTTCAGCATTTCATCAGAATCATGTGGCTTCTGGACCATCAAGAGGTAGATTTCACACCTGAGGAGCACCTCCCTCAGCCCATATAATCTTTGCTTACCATTGAGTGGGAAACTCACTCCTTGCTGGCTAAAGTTAAAAAGGCAGTAAGGATCTGTATCCAAATCCTTGTGAATTTAATAGAAAAATTCCCACTGGAATGAAGAGGCTGAGGAATATCTAGCCCTGAGCACCTTAAAATATGCCTCCTGATTTGTATTTTAAGCCTGGAAGAGATGGAATTCAAAATATTCATTGTACATGTATTAGATATGTTTAGTATAATTCCAACGCATAACTTTGATTAAGGTATTGGAAATAAATGAAAGCAAAAATACAGTTATAATATAAAGCATGTACTCATTTATTTTAGTGTATTCATGTGCATTCACTGATAATACTTTCCTAAAGTTTCCAGACAGGCTTTAATAGAAAACAGTGATAAATGCCCCTTACTAGACACTCTCCACTGATCTCATACTAAAAAAATTGCAAAATACCAAAATACAAATTTACACCTCCAGTTTAACTTTTGTTTAAGACAACCAGATGTTGGAGTTTCAGTTCACATAGGTTTCTTTCCCACCAAATGTTTCTGAATGGCAATAGCAAACAAAACTAAAGCAAGTCAGAATGTTTCTGTTTTCAGATGAGATATGTCTGATTAGGACATTCTGAAGTTACTACCTAAGGGTTTTATTGTAAACATTTTAACTAGTGTTGGAAAATATTACTTTTTTAAAACAAACAAACAAAAAAAATCTGTACAGAAAGGATGCAATCTTACTTCTATAAACAGAACAACCTGTGACAAAGTTTGGTAAATGTCACTTCCAAATTATATTTAACACTGATGTCTGAATATACAGTTTCATTGAAAATATCAGTTGGAAGAATGATCAACTTTCAGTCAACGTGAAACTGCTCCAGGTGGGTCCCTACAAATCTATAAGGCCTAATTCCAAGAATCCTCAAAAAGCTAGCTGATGTCACTGTAAATCCACTCTCAAAGGTTTTTGAACACTCTTGGAAATCCAGAGGGGTCCCAGCTGACTGGAAACTGGCAAATATTGTCCTGAGTTTCAAGAGCGACAGGGAGGAGCCCAGAAACTACAGGCCTGTCAGTCTCACCTCAGTGGCTGGGAATGTTATGGAGAAGATTATTCCAGGAGATATTGAAAAACACCTGAGATGCAACGCAGTCATTGGTCCAGCATGGGATCATGAGAGGAAAGTCCTGCTTATCAAACCTGATTTCCTGTTATGACAAGATAACCCGCTCAGGTGATCAAGGGCTTGGATTTGAGTAAATCTTTCAATACTGTTTCTCACAGGATCCTTCTGGACAAAATGTCCAGCACACAGCTGGATAAACACATGGTGAGCAACTGGCTCATGGGTTGGGCACAAGCAGTGAATGGGGTGACACCAGACTAGTGACTTTGGCAGTGGGGAGTCTGCAGAGGAGGCTTCTGTGAGAAGACACCAGAAGCTGACCCCTATGTTGGACAGAGCCATTTTCATCCAGCTTCAAAATGGACTCACTGCCAGCCAAAGCTGAGACAGGCAGAAACATAAGTCTCAGAGGATTGTATTTTCTTCCTCGCCATATATATTACCAGTGGCCTCATGGTAGTTCTCAGTCCTTAATAGTATTATATAAGACTTATATCTTCTCAAATCATGGCTATTTTCAAATAAAATAGGAGCTAAAAGTAGAAAGAACTATTGGAAGTCACTACCATCTATAAATCTAATTTAAATAAAATACTGTTTCTTATGTACAGCTATGACTTAAAATTAAATGTGTTTTACTGGTGATAAGCCTTCAAATTGTAACAATACTTAAAACATATCTAACTGGGGTGGAAGCACTTAAGTAGCTAAAATATTGCATTCCTAAATATTAATATAATCAAAGCCATAAATAAATAGATGTATATTAGAAAATTACAATGTTAGTCTTGAGAATAATTTTGGGGCAATTGAAAAGCTGCTCCAAAACAAAATCATGTTTTTATGTGTGTGCAATGTAGCCTGAATGGTGCAGTATTCTCCACATGCAAGGCTTTCCTTTTCTTTCTAGTGTTGCTGGGAAGCCTCCCAAAGTGAGTTTATTCCCAAAGAAATTCAATAAACTCTTTTTGTCTTGCAGTTCTGCAGAGGCAGTAATTCGGTGTTAACAGTATCAGTGAAAGAAACCAAAATAAAAACAAAAAAACAAAAAAACAACAAAACAAAACACAAAACAACAAAAAATAAAAACTCCACCAGGATGGGTAAAAAAATTATAAATCCTTAGGATATCTGATATTAGCCCATGAAACACTCTGAAGGGCAGAGCATGGACTCCGTCCAGACCATAGTAACCAAGTAAGCAAGGACAATTGTTACAAACTAGAGCTGTGCATTTAAGCCATGTCATGAACTCCTGTAAATTTTCCCTGTAATCTTAGCAGTAAATAGTTTCTTCATAAGTTGTGCTGAGGTGACAAAGCAAGTGGGTGTGACACCAGCCTCATCAATTCTTTGGCTACAGACACTAACTTTCATTAATCTCATATTTTACATAACCTATTATGATCCATGAACTTTGAAATCCTAATAACAATTTTGAAACAGCTTTTTTTGTGGATATAAGTCTACAAAACAGAAAGGTCAGCCTAGTATAAAACTAAAGTCTCTGAAGTGTTTTAGAGATCAACATGAAGGAATTTTACTTCAACATGTCTAGGGACATATTAATTATTACCTTTTACTTCCTGCACATCTCCTTGGGCCATGAAAACCTGAGGAGTGTTGGCCCCTTTTTGCTGAGTTCAAACTTTGTTTCTGCATGCCGTACTGCCATGGACATGTTTGTCTGCATAACTCTCTAACTTCCATTGATCAGTGACGTTACAGGAGGTGTTAGTGCAGCCAAATCTGCTCTTCCAAGGAAAACATTCCTTAAACTTATTACTAAATGTATATTTTGTCTGAATGCAGTTTTGTAAGCTAAATAGAAACAGAAATAGGCATTCATTGCTTTTTGTAGAACAGATCTGGGGGAGAAGGGAGTTATGCAGGCCATAGTTTCTAGATGTTGATTTACCCTCTTCTTTTGAAGGCATCTAAAATTTTTCCAGGATGTCTTATACCTTTCATGTTAGTATTTGAGTTAACTGTGTACACAATTAATTAAATAAATGCTTTTTTTTTTCACTTTACCTCTATTTTTTACTTCTTTCCCCAAAACTATCACATGTTAACATCATCCTCAGGGAAGCAGATCCTTCCTCCTTACTCATACTGAAAGAGACATAGCTCTTCCAAGCCACACGCTGCTTGAAATCCAGAGGCTACAACAAAATGTGCTCTTACATAACATACCTTGTTCTCTGTATCACCTTGTCATTGCCAACTTCATGCTGACAATCACTGATTAACTCAGCCCCAGCACATGCCTGAAGTGAAGCCCAATGTGATGTCTGATTCCTTAGCAATATTTCACAGGGACCAGTTTTTTGCTTTTAGCAATGATTTAGGTAAGTAAATGCGAAGATATTGTAAACTTCAAATAATATACTGTACATTAGACTCCTAGCTGCAGCCCTATCATATTATCCTTTCCAATCTTGGCTCAAAATCCAGAGGGGCTCTGGATAGCTTAATTAGTTAATTTCTGTTTTGATTGGAAAGACAAAAGTAAACCTTTTGGAAGTGAACTCATCAATTCAAACTGCATAACAGGCTTTATTGAAATGCAGTCTGCAATGTTCTTAAGTCAGCCTCACCACTGAATGTTGGGACTTATCTTAATTATGGTTGGTTGTAATACTGTACTTATATTAATAATGTTCTTATGTTAAAGAGATTTTTTTGACCTTTTGCAGTGCAGAAATCAATGAGAAGTTGATAAAGCCAAGTTCATTGCTGCCTAAAGTAAAGCAAGCCTGATTTGTTTACTTACCTAAGCCTTCATCTGTCAGACCCATTCTGAAATGATTTATAGACCTCTACCCAATGAAATCATTTAAAGTAGATTAGATTCAAGGAACAATCACCTCTAATATGACAAGCTGATGGAGGCTGACAGGTAACCAAGTTGCTCTGGATGGCAAACAAGTTCCTGAAATTCTGATTAAATTAAAATATTAATGGTACCACTGGGAAAATAAGATTGAATCATGTTAGGCGAATTCAGTATTAGAAACAAAATGCAAATAGAGAATCATTCTGTGCGAAGAAAGCCAGCTGAGGTACCAAGGGAAGTTACCTCCAGTAAACGAGAGAGCAGGAGCGAATTCAAATGAAAAGCATTGTGTCAAGAGCTCACCTTCACCTTTCTGAGGTCTCTAAAACAACAAGGCCTAACAGGCTCTGGGGTTGGTCTGAACACTTTTGAGAGGTTACATATTTATTTGGACTTGCAGCCTAGTACTAATGAACAACTCCTGCTTTCCTAAGGTTATAAGGTTATTCTTTGAAGCCCTGATCCATGATTTTTTTCCTCTTTTTTCATGTTTGTTTAGTTTCTGTTTTCAATCCTGTACATTAAGTGGCTCTGGCTGCACCATAATTGCTATATAACTAAATGTATTGACACTGCCTGCTTTGGGATCTGTATTAATTTTGACATACAGGGTAATTAAATGTGCTATGTGTCTCACGTGCATTAAAGGAACAATAGATGCCTTATCTGCCAGACACACTGAAGTATGCAATTACAACATGTTAAGAGCAGTTGTTTTTTGCTTCACAACACCTTTTATTAAGGCTCTTTTAAATATCTTTAGATGTTATTTAATGGCTGTGAAGTAAAAACTATCCATCACAAGTAACACTGATGGGATTTATCTCTCCTCAATTTAGACAGGGTAGACATCTTCATCTGTCCTAATTGCCTAACCCCCCATTTCAGTCAGCAAAGAGAAAGAGCTGCTTATAGATTGCCAGTCATCTGGTCTGATTTTTAAAGCTGCATTTGGATTTAATAAACTGCAACCTGAACACCCCCTCCCAACATTATTCTGTATCTTTCCAGGAGGAAGAAGCTTGGTGGAGGCAGCAGGAAACACCTAGAGGAAAAACTGCACCCATAGTGCCTCTAAATCGCAAAGTGACCATCTAATTTCAGAATACAGAGATTCTTTATTTTTTTTTCCCTAGAAGGCACTATATAAACTATGGGTGCAATGGTCAGTCCAGTGAGATCCACAGCTAGGGGAGGAATGTGATTAACAGGTAAATAAACCAGCAGCTACACAACAGCAGCAAGGGAGAGCCTCCTAGGTACCCTTATCTACTGGGGTGATCAGTTTTTACAGAAAAAAAATAAATTATGCAATATGGAAGCAGTGGAAGGAAAGACAGGGCATGGATAAAGCACTGACCATGGTACAATAAACATGAGAAATCTAAAGTTTTTTATTATCTCAGAGAGGTGGGGGGGTTGAAAGGTCAAGAAGAGATCTTTCTCCCACCAGGAGAATGTCCTAGGTAATGATCAGCTCTCAAAAGTGTTTGATGAGTTTTGTGACTGCAAAAAAATTGAGGTGTTGGAGAAGTACTGGTCTGGGGACTTGGGCAGAAGAAGAGACTACTTTTGTTTTCTGACCTGAAAGCAAGAGAAGAAGAGGAATGTATTTACCTTTCAATGCCACTAACAATGGCTGTGTCAACACTCCCATTACTAGATTAAAAACCTCCTAATTCTAACTGGACTGTTTGGATTATCATACTGTGAACTTACCAGTAGCAATATTAAATTGAAAACTAGCAGCAATCAAAAGAATCTGAAGCAGGTTGGTCAAGCCTTGGGGACTGCCAGAACAAAATGCAACTCAGGAGAAAGAAAAAGTGTCCCATTTATCTTCAGCACATTAACAAAATGGATAACCAGCTTGACAAATAACATAGTGGACCTTGGAGAATGCCAGCAAAGACCACGATCTTGAGGTGACTTTTCCACTCATGTATTCTGGTTTGAAAAATCAGCCCATAAATATATGACTTTGAAATTATCTGCAGTTTCTCCCAGTTTGTAGGTGCCATGGTAATAGAGAGGAAGTTTAACCTTAGCAATATAGGAGTCTCTGTGTTCTCACCACGTGTGCCAGATGAAAATAATAGTGTATAACCTATACTAAGAGTATTGCTAGGTAAAATCCTACCTACTCAGAAGTTTATCTCATGTCATTAGAAACAAGGATAGTAGAGCTCTCACAATGCACATTTTATGTGTCTATCTTTCTCAGTGTCTGAAATAAATTCTCACACATCTGTGAATCATTATTTCCACAGTTCAACTACTTCTGTCTATACACTGTGGCTCTGAGATGCAGGAAAATCTCCTGTGGCCAAGTGGGAAAAGTACCATAGGAAAATACTGTTTTGTTACATGCACTGTCCAGCCCATAAAGATCTTGTTATTTTGTAGACTGTGGTAGGACAATATGTCCAAGGTTTAAAAAGAACAGGCCCAAGCCTTCATTTCCTAATGACAGAAATTACTTTTCTCTCAGATTTTCAGAATGTTTTAGCAACCCATCATTTCATGAGTGCTTTAAAAATCATTCCATGTCCTTAGGTACCAAAACAAAGATGAGGTTCTTTGAACTTTTTGTTTTTAAAACTTTTGACCTCTAGGTACATTTCACATTGTAGTAATGGAAATGTGTCTGTAAGATGTTATTTCTAGTCTTGTTATATTTCTGCTATTCAGGATGTTAACTACTTAGTCATTAATTTCAGTCCTATCAATGCCACGTATGTCATACAGGACAACTCTAAAAGTCCAGTTTCTCTTAAGCTTCAAAACTAACACAGTCTAACATTTTGACAGCTAGCTTTGGTATCACTATACAATTAATCCATCATTACATGAAAAGGAGCAAAACATCTATTATGTAAAATTCAGGGCAAACAGAAGTGCAAACAGGAGCTGGAATATTTGAGCACTTCTCCAATAAAGGCTCTAGCAAGAGGATGAAATAAAGTTTCAGAGAAAAAAAACATCCTTCATCCATAAGTTCTACTAGCAAAGGGAAATACAAATTTGAGAGAACTAAATTTGGATATTCATGCAAATTTCTGTTTTCAGTTTAAACTTTCCACCTGAATTTTCTTTTAAACCCTGAATATTTTAATTAGACAGAAATATAACCATCTTGAGCACTCTCTATGAATGTGCCCATGAACAAATCCTTCTTCTTTCAAAAAGGTAATATGCTGACTGTATTGTAAAGTATTGACAATTCTCTCCTATATTTGTATTCTTCTTCTTCATTCTCACTCTCTTTCTCTACATAGATATATAAAACATATATATCTATACATGGAAACATAACAATGTGTATATATTTATGTGTGCATCCATCTATATGTATATAGCATGGATATACCTTAATAGCTACTTAATAGCTACTATTCTACTAATAATCTACCTAACTGTAGTGGCAGATGTCTGTTCAAACTAAGATGATAATATTCCACTGCTTTTATGCAACAGAAAACTGAAACTGTTATTTGCACCAAAAGCAATACACTCCAAAAGACCTGGTGGTCATGGCTAAGTATGTATCTTTCTTTTGCTGTAGATTTGATGGTTTTCTTATACATAATATCTTTATATGCAATCACAGAATAATTAAGAGTGTATAATACTTTTTTTCTGTCCATTGTACAGCACAGATTGCTAGTATATGGTTTGCCACATGGTTCCTATCTTTATGCACTCACCCCAAGCATAGACTGAAAGCATTGAAAACACGTGAGTAGCTTTTGTTGACACTGGGTAAATATGGAATCCATAGATTAAGTTTCAGCATCAGCTATAGAGGCCTGAATTTCTTGCAGCTTTGATTCCAATGCCCTAGTACTGTTTAAGCTATCAATATTGGCTTACATAACATTCAGGCTTTGGGCCTGGGTGAAATTAAACTGCTTTCCATTCTAGCAGAAAATTTTTAGCTTTCTCCAAAACTCCAAATATTACCAGACTTCTTCATGGAAATGTAAAGAGGGTTTTAATGTACAAACAAGTTTGGAATTTTGGGTACTTTTGTGAAACACTCACTGTCTATGGTGCATTCCAAACAAATAAAAATCAAACATTATTTCAAACAGCTTTTTTTTTTTCTTTTTTTTAATCTAATGTTGCCATCTTGTGATTTGCCTTGTCATTCATTCCTAGAATATCTGTCTTTTTCACATAAAATCAAGAATGACAGCCTTGAGCTTCTTTTCTCATGGACTTCTGACCTTGATTCAAGTTCAGCTTGAAGTGTTTGTTGACCGATCAGGCAAGGCTGATGGGGATCAACACTGGAGCTCTACAACTGCTTTCTGTGGAAAAGTCTCCCTTAAATATGGAAGCTTCACAGCATTTCTTAAGACAGAAGGGCTGTGGATCCACCTGGGTTCCTCTCTTATGAGAACTTGGAATAGGGAACATGCTGTCCCTGTTCTTCAAATGCTCCACCCTCAGTTTTGTGAACTGTCCCAGGAATTAAGACTTGATTTTAGTTAGAACCATAAATTCTTGTGGAAATTAAGACTGAGATTAGAGTGAAGAGCTGGCATCTAAAGATGACTGGTGAGTAAAATACTTGAGCAGAGGCACCAGGCATGAGGAAATGAGACAGGCTTTATCAGTTGTAGGCTTTTCCTTCAGTTTTATGTTCAAATCAGTGGTAAAACTGCGGGCATGCAGGCAAGAGATGACATGCTCACGCACTGTAACCAACTCATTGTCTGAAAGGAAAGGTCAAAGCTCCCTGTGGAAGGATTTGGGGAGATATGTTCTTGGGAATTGGTACTTCCTTGTTTTTCAAACACAACAAGCTCTCAGCAGGACTTGGGAATTTTGGACGCTCCTGCCAATTTAATGGAAGTTGGAGACAGCCCCTCAAGCAGTTTCTGTGCTGCCTCAGTACAGCTTGGCCACATGACTGATGGCTGCCCTCCTTTCCCCTCTGCCATCCTCAAAACCGTAACATTGGGGTAACAGTGGGACTCACTTCTTGCAGAATTTGAGGTTAAATTCAATTTAGTTCAATATACTAAGGAATTTTGATTGCAAAATCTCTGACAGTTCAGAATTTTAAAGAATACAGTAATCGTTCAACTTTGAAAAGAATGTTTCTCCTCAACTTAAAATTTACAAACAAACTTTTTTTTTATGTAATTGCATTTTTAATTGTATTATTAACATCTCTGAAGATGTGTTTTTTCTGCTTTTATATGTTATGGTTAGTGGAAGGGATGGAGGTTCCTCAAAGAACAAGAGGACCCTCTCATTAGAAAGTTTCTCAGTGCCTGCTGCACACAATTATCCTAAAAAATTATACGCTTAAGACAGAGCTGTGAGTAAACTTGTAAGAATTCTAGAAAATATGTTTATACCCTAAATTTTCCAGTTTCTCTTATTTTCTCTTTTAGTTGCTTTATGAGTGCTTTACCCTAAACATTAATATTTTTTTGGGGGTGCTTTCACGAGTCGTGCTGATATGTCTATTTTACTTCAAAACCTCTACTGCAATATTTGGTGGTTTTCAAATTATTTGTAAACATTTTGTTATATATAGAAATATACATTGCTTTTTCAGTGTAAGTATAATTTCTATACAAACAGTTTAAAAAATGCATAATTCAGAGAAACTAACTAGAACAGCTAAGGTTAAGCTTCTGATTGCAAAAACTTACACTTGGATATTTCAGTAAGACTCTCTAACAAAATAAAATTAAATCCCTTTTTTGAATTAGTTAACCAAATTATAAGTTTAGCTCTATTTATCTTTAAAGCAAGCCCTGATCCAGTTGCTGTATTAATACAGGTCTGTGTGGGAAAACAACTTCCTTTGAAAATGTGAATGTGACCTTTAATTTGTAAACAACACTCTCCTTTATTCCCAGTCTTTGACTTGTAGTGATGTCTAGAATGGCTGATTCTTATATAACTGAATTCACTTAATTGCTGTGGTTTCATACTTCACCTTGATGATTTGCTTATGTTACAATTGCTAAGGAATATCACAGCACAGGAGTTAGATGTGGTATGAGTCAGATTCTGCTGCTACTATCTGTAATGACTGACTGATTAAAAAATATTTATTTCTAGAATTATTGATCTTCATAGAGATTCTTGTCTTCATTAATCCAATTCTTAAGATAAATAAACTTTTATGTGTTCTTTCCTCTCTCTGTAGATCTGGGATGCTTTCAGTCATGCAAGCATATCTTGATGATTTCTTTTAAATATTTGCTGCCTTTTTATACAGCATTTGCTTCTAACTCTGTCATGAGGGAACAACTACTTCTGTCTTCCAGCTGGTATGATCTGTTCCCTAAGCAAGCTGGTTTTCTGATAACATTAACACTGATTTTAATTGTGTGTCGTGTCATCATTTGCTTGTTACTACTCTTTCTAATGATGGGTGTTTTCCAGAAACACACCCAAGAAAGTAGGAGAACTGATCAGACTGAGATGCATGGCCAGATACTGCACTTCTGCAGGCAGCCTGCAGTACCCACCTCTCCACTACTCCCAGCTGATGTTGCTCAATAAACTGTGAGCTCTAAAACTACCTCTTAGGTTCGCTCCGTCTCTGTTGCCCTTAGTCATACAGTGCCAGTGTGGACACAGGGATGTGGCATCACTGCAGTGCCCACAGAAGGGCTCTTTCCTGGGCACAGAGCACTGTGCTTCAGGGATCACCAGGCCTGAAACAGATGACAGCCCCAGGGAGACAGGCATCCTTCTGTGGCACGACTGGCTCTCTCCCCATGGAAAGGTGGAATGATGTGACTGGTTCAGAACAGCTGATTGAGGTCATTGGCAGTGGCCCAGCTTCTGTGCCCTCTGCTGAGGATGACAGCACTGAAAGGGCTCTTTTCAGGGGTCTTTCAGCCCAGTACTTGACACCCAGGCTGTGCCCACACTACACTGCCCCTCAGTGCACTGCCGTCCTAGAGCGAAGGAGGCATAAACCCACAGAATAGCTGAGGTTGGATGGCATCTTCCCCAGTATCAGTGGAGAGCTACCTGCCTCCATAGGCAAGTCCTGTCCCACAGCCAGTTAATTAAACCAAGTGTTTAATTAAGTTGTGTAGCATTGCCCTGCCGTGAGCCCAAACAGCCACCCCTACGGGTCCATCAGTCCCAGAATAACAGCTGAATCCCATGCCTCACATCCTGTTTGTGCTGCTAGTGTATTTTCTGTTATTGAAACCATTGAATGTTGATTATTGTGGTCTTGCCATGAATATACAAGTTGGCCCAAGGACTGTGAGTTACCCTTTAAATACACTGCCAAATACACTTTAAATACACTGTCAAAGAAATAGTCTCGTAATAGAGTTAGAAGAACATAATCCATTCCTCTACTGCAAAATAAGATCAATGATTTGTAAAATACACTTAATAGACACTTTGCTATTTCTCAAAATTATCCAGTGGTAGGAGTTGCCTTAGCCTGTGTCCTAGTGAACCAGTAACTTTGACCTGCCTCTTTCCCCATCTGCTCACTTGTTGCTCCAGAGGTTTTGGGGCAGAGCTTGTGCTTTCACACTGTGCACCCAATATTAAAGGACTCCAGGTTCTTCTAGGTATGCCAGAACAGGCATTGCTCTGACCCTCCCTAGTCATCATTTTATCTCAGTTGGGAATAAACCTCTGCCACCAGTACCAGTTCAGTCAGCAGCTGTGGGATTCTCATGTAGGTGACAAACTGGGCAGCCCAGCCCCATTCCATGGCACCAGGGATATACAGTCTCGGCTCTCCTTACCCCTAGGTCACAGGTTTTTGACTCTTTTCTTCTCTTTTCCTTTTTAAATTACATTTTGCATTCAGGAAAACCGGATGTGATTTGAGTGGGGGTCAGATAACAAACCTGGGTACATCACAGTTATCTTCAAATTCTAGTCTACAGACATTTTTGCACTTGCCTGGTGCTTATTGCAAGGGCAAAGTGGAATAGTCTCTAGGGTTCATTGTAATATAAACATCAAATTCTATTATCAGCAGTCTCAGCATGGTTTTACATTATAAAATATAGACTATAGCTGCAATAATAACTGTAGAAATATAGAACGTATAAGCAATAAATATAAATGTAACTGAGGAAGGAGCTATTATATCCATCTCTGCATAATTCAAATCAGTTTCCCACCAACTTTGTCCATTGTTTTCCATGACCCTGTACCTGATCTTCTGCAAAGGCTTCATTTATCATAATGAGTCCAAATGTCCTGGAAATATCTTCTTGTCCAGATGGGGAACATTTGTTAAGTAGCAGGTATATGAAATACATATATTTGTATATTTATGTGCATGCTGAAAGGTAAAATATTCATAACCCACAGAGGAAAGCTTAGGCCTTTCTTAAAATAGGGTAGCTTTAATGAAAATAACTGTGATACGAACTTTGCTTCCAGCTTCCTTTGGTAGATTAAAGGAAAAACATAGACATAAATATATTAACATATTATTAATGTTTATTGTTGAAATATGTATATATGAGATGTACTCCTTCATATATTATGTAATGTCTAAACTACACAAATGTGGGGGAGTTTAATAAGTACCCCACATGGTTTCATCTTTTTATGTAATTTTGCTACATTCTAAATTAAGCAAGCTAAAGTCACTACTTTTATTCATTTTAAAAATTGCTTTATATGTGAAAGCAGGTGAATAGCAACACAATGAAAATATTGTAGGTAACGCTGCATTAGGATCGTTGATTTTTTTTCCTTAATAAAGCAGGGTGAATGGAGAACTAAGAAAAGCTATGATGAAAAATGGCACAAGTGCCCAACCGAGGAGAAATGAGTAGGCTGATAAATAGCAAATCTGTGAGGTGAAGGAGATATCTGGAATGTTGCAAGATAGAACTGAAAAAACAAAATGCTGTCTTGAAGCTGCAGTGGGTTGACTCTGGCCAGATGCCAGGCACCCACCAAAGGTGCTCTCTCACCAATCCCCACACCATACAGGGGAGAGAAAATGTAAAAAGGGTTCATGAGTTGAGATAGGACCAGAACAGATCACTCACCAAATATCATCACAGGCAAAACAGGCTCAACTTTGAGATAAAAAGTAAACTTGTTATTAACAAAATCAGAGCAAGATAATGAGACATAAAAAAATCCCATAAAAAAGACCTTTCCCCCTACCCCCCTGCCCCTTTCCCAGCTCTGCCTCCTACCCCAGTGGCTCAAGGAGGGAGGGAATGGGGTTATGGTCTGTTCATCACCCGTGCCTTCTCCCACTGCTCAGGGAGAGGAGTTGTTCCCCTGCTGCACCGTGGGGTCCCTCCCACAGGAGACAGTTCTCTGTGACCTTCTCCAGCCTGGCTCCATCTCACGGGCAGCAGCTCCCTGTGAACTGCTGCAGCGTGAGTCCATCCCACGGGCAAACAGCCCTCCCAAAACTGCTGCAGCCTGGGTCACTCTTCCACAGGGTGCAGTCCTCCAAGGACAGGCTGCTCCAGCACGGGAGCAGGGCCCCTCACCTTGGGTCTCCACGGGTTTACAGCCTCCTTCAGGCACCCACCTGCTCCAGTGTGGGGCTCTCCATGGGCTGCAGATGGATCTCTGCATCCCCATGGACCTCCATGGGCTGCAGGGACACAGCTGCTGCACCATGGTCCTCACCACCACCTGCAGAGGAATCTTGGCTCCAGTGCCTGGAACACCTCCTCCCTCTCCTTCTGCAAGGACCTGTGCAGAGTTGTTCTCCTCACATGTTCTCACCCTGCTCTTCTCTGGACATAATTAAAACTGTGCAACAACTTTTGTTTTGTTTCTCTTCCTTCTTAAATCTAATTGGCCCTGCCTTGGCCAGAAGCATGTCCATCTTTGGAGCCACAAGAGATTGGGTCTTCAGGACATGGAGGAAGCTTCTGGCAGCTTCTCACAGAAGCCACCCACCCCTGTAGCCGTCCCCTCTGACACTGCCCCACTACCAAAAACTAGGCCATGCAAACCCAATGCTGATGCATTGCATTGCACAGATGCTCATGCTGCATTGAGAACAACAAAAAATCTTCCTTGATGGCCTCTTCAGAGTTTGGAGCACTCTGCAACAACTCTTAGGAAAGTTTTAGCATGTTAACTAGTATTATTATTTAATTACTGTGTTGGTAGACCTCTTTCAAGTAGCAGTAGACCTGACAAAACATATGCTTCTCACACCACTGGGAGGAATGGGAAAGGGGATATTAGTAAATTTAACACATAAAAATATGTGTCCATTCTTTCTTATTAAATTGATTGTAGCTATAAACATTCAGTAACTTCACAGAAGAGCTGTTGCAAATGAAATTGACTCTGCTGTGACAGAGAATTTACATACCAACTGATGTGGGAACTCAGATCAGACAGTGTTTGGCTGTTTTGGTTTTGGTGAAAACACAAAGGTGCTTTTGTACCTTCCCCTACTGCCTCCAATTCTGAGCTTGGGAAAGGGGAGTGGATACCCACAGGAAACCAAAATTAGATTCAAGGTGTCTCATCTCTGTGTTATAAAGACTCTTGTGCTCATCTGAAACCCACACTTTCTAAGAAAAACTAGTTATTTTAGTATCAAAACTCCAGACAAAAAACTCAGTCTCTGAATTCACATTGTAGTTCTCTTTTTGATTTCAAAGGTAGTACAGGCTACGGAAATGGTACAGAATATTCAGAATACACTTCAAGCCAAAAAAAATTAATTTGATTAAAACATAAGTTAAAATGTATTGCTTTTACAATCTGTCATGATTTCAGAAATGTGGCTTGTGCTACATGTTCCAAACTTAGCATAATGCAAGAACCAGGAACTTTTTTTTCAAGTTATAATGTAGTTTTTTCCAATTCTTGTCTGAGTTGGTGTCCTTAAACCACCTGACATGAATCAAGTAACAAACTCAAGGCAGCATCTGAAAAAAAAATGGAAAAGCAAAGCTGCCTACAAAAAAATCCCCTCTGATTTTAGTAAAGTCACTCAAAGCATTTAGACAAGATTTCCTCCTTTCTCTTTCTAATCATCTAGCGGAGTTATGTCCTCTTCTGCTGGGGTGGTTCTGTGGAAGTTTGATGTCTTAGATCAAAGGAAACTGGAGGTGTAGATTTAGCTAATATTTTAAAAATAAATATCAGTAGAACTTTTTAATTATTGCAAGAAGTTGTTTCACTTAGAATTTATTATAAAGTCTTAGACTAGTGATGTTTTTCTTTCTGTGTCACAGTCCCCTCCATGTCTATTCATTTCAAGGCTCAAACACTCTCATTGTTAAGCTCCTACTAAGGCAATTGGATAATTGGAGGAAGTTGGTTGGGAATATTGTGAAATGTTTCAGCCATCCTTTTTCTCTACAGTGACAGAATAAATTTTGTTCTGCTATCAAACTGCCTAAAGGTTCATCTCGAGGGTGGTGGGGTGGTGGAATATGCATATGTGACAAAATAATATCTGTGAAGGCAAAAATGTCACATGAATATATAGAGGAATCTGAAAAGCTTACAGGATTGTGAGTGAAGTGGTTTCAGTGGCTGCTGAGGAGTAGAGAAAGGTGTGGAGGGGAGGGCTGAGGATGATGCACAGCTCTTAGTTGTCCATGAGAATGGGCAGGCAGTACCCTAGGTCTGTTTCATCTGGTTAAAATCACCATGTCACAAGGGATGAAGAAGTTAAGAATGGTGCCTCCATTCCCCTCTGGTTTGTGTGCTTCTTCACAACTCAGGTACTATCTCCCAGGGCAGCTGAGTCTTGAGGAGCCTCGGCCTAGTTTAGTGTGGCACTTCTTCAGCAGCTTAGGACAGGGACCATGGCTCTGAAACTCAGTATGTGGGAAAGCAAACAAGCAGGATTAATGTAGGTTCCCTTTCAAAAGAACCCAGAGCAAGAGGACCTTACTGCAAGGAAGGGTTCCTCAATGTGGAAGAATATAAGAGAAATTTTAATAATCTTCATTGTGCACAAGAGTTTACAAGGCCTACGAAAGAAGAAGGGAAAGAGCAAGAAGTTGCCAGAACAGCTGCAAAGAGGGATTGTTTAAAGATGCCACTAAAAAAAACACCTGCACAATAATTAATTAAGCTTCAAAATGTCCCTCTGAGGTAGGTAAGTATTATTAAACTAGAATATAAAGAATTAATTAAGGTTTGAAGGGAAAAGAAAGGGCAGAGGAAAAAAAAAGAAAAAGCTGAACAAATTAATGCTAGCCGAAGGGGTAAGGAGAATAAGACTCCTACAGACAGAATCAAGGAAGAAACATATCGTAGGAGGAAAAGATACTCATTAATAATGGAGCCATTATTGGAACTGATTGCCAATGCTTTCTTCATTATTGGAACTGATTGCCAATGGCTCCCTAAGGGAGGACAAAGACGCCAGACTCTTTGCAGGAAGCAGGAGGAGGGAAGGACATTACCTCCTTGCTTAGCTTATCTTTTCCTTTATGCTGACTTTGTGCAATCACTGGCAATCACCTCATTTTCAGACTATCTTTGGAAGTGTCTTAAGGAAGACTACAGTCATGCAGGCTTAGGACATCTGTCCAATGTCTCTGGGACTCTCTCCCTTAGTGTCAAGACCCACCCCCACAATATTAAACACTTTCATGGAGTTTCATGGATGCTGCCAATCTAGTTCTATTATCTATCACTGCCAAGACATAAGAGAATTGCCACACCTACATCTCTTTGAATTCTAAAGATAAGCTATTTCATCAAGTCATGGAACTTCAAGCATCCCCATTAAAAATATAAAAAAAAAAGATAAAAGAAACCCTTAAGCCCCCAAATCCTATGTTTGATTTTCTTGGTAAAAGGAGACAGACCCAGTGTTACAACTACTCTCACATAACAACCTGAAAAAGGAAAAACAAAACAAAACAAACTACTTATTGTGATTCTTCTAAATCAATTTTCTGTATCTAGCTGTGATGGAGTTATTTTTCTTCAAAGCAGCCTGTAGGTGCTGTATTTTAGATTTGCGACTAAAGCAGTGTTGATAACATATTATTAAGGAACTGTTCTCGCTTAGTACTGGGGGTTTCCTTTCTTCATACAGTGCTTCTCACAGAAGATGGCTGGGGTTGGGCAAGAGCTATGAATTCTGAGTTGTAAATAAACCAGTGGACAAGTACTTGTTGAAGATGGCCATCCTGCTAATAGACATGAAAAAGAAGCAAAGGCATTCAAATGCATTTTTTGCCTCGGTCTTCAATAATACTGATAGACACTGGGCTGCTCAATTGCCTAAGTCACAGGTCCATGAGTCTAACAGTGATTTTCCACTTGTGGACACTGAAATTGTAAGGGACCAACCAGTTGTATCAGCTGAATGTTCTGGAGTCCACAGGGCCTAATGGGAATCATTCCACAGTACTGAAGAAGCCAGCAGATGTTGCGGCAGAACCCCTCTTGAACAACTACCAAAGGCCTTGGGAACCTGAGAAGGTCACTGCTGGCTGGCAGGTTGTCAGTGTTATTTCAGTTTAGAGAAAGAGCATGAAGAAAGACCCAGAGAAACACAGACCTGTTGGTCTAACCTCAGATCCCGGAAAAAATACAGAAAATATTATACTGGGCACCACTGAGAGGCATTTAAAGACAACTACAATCCTCAGGCACAGCCAACAGGGTTCAGAGTGGGAAAGTCCTGTTTAAGTAATTTGTTTTCTTTCTGTGATAAAGTCACCATCCTAATGGATGAAGGGAAGGTAATGAACTGGTCACCAGCTGACTGGCTTTGTCCAATTTAGAGAAAAGTAGGCTGAGGGGAGACCTCAGTTTCTCAGTTTCTCTCTGAAGCAGAAGCAGAAAGTGAGGTGCTGACCTCTACTCCCAGGCATGCAATAGCAGGACACGTGGGAATGGTTCAAAGCTGTACCAGGGGAGGTTAGACTGGATATTAGGAAGCATTTCATTACTGTGACAGTGGTCAAGCAGTGGAACAGGCTTTCTAGAGAAGTTATTGGTGCCCCCAAGCCCATCAGTGTTTAAGAGGCATTTGGACAATGCCCTTAGCAATTTTTTGCCAGCCCTGAAGTAGGCTGGGTGTTCATTGTAGGTCCCTCCCAACAGATATATTCTACTCCAGTCTGGTCTAGTCTAGTCTATTTTTTTTCCTTAAAAATTGTCCTAAAGCCAAAATATTCTTATGAATATGTTTGCAGCTCAGAGTTGTTTGACACACTTCTGCAAACAAATATCACCTCATTTTTTTGCAAGCAGTTTGCCGCAAATGCTCATTTAGGGAATTCATTATTCGCAAATCATGTTTTGATGTTTGTAATCATTCACCTACTTACGCACTCAGATGCCACAATGATAATTAGGAAGATATTGTTTCTTTTCCCCAACTGGATGACCTAACATGAATAGACAGAAGTGGTGCCTCAGCAAATCACTAGGGCTCATTATTCTCTCGGGGAACACGTGGAGAAACAGAGAAAGATGAAGGTACTCTGAGTCAAGTAGAGCTGCATGTTTGTTGGGTTTTCATATTTGTCTGCATTCTCAAATAAATGAAAACAAAATTTAAAAGTTTTAAAATTTTAAGAAATATGTAAGAGCTGTTTAGATTATTTTCAACTATGCAATATGTTTTTTCTATTACAGTCAAATTATAGTCATGGAAAGTGTCAGCCAGGGTTTTGCTGTATAAGTACAGCTTTCCAAAAGATCCAGGCAACTCTAACATTTCTTTTGGTTGCCTGAAATCATTCTGGGAAATGAAAATGCATAACATACATTCTTTTTTTTTTTTTTTTTCCTTTTCAAAACATTAATACCCTTGCAGGTAACAAAAATTTGTGAAGAGAAATCTTCATTATTGATATCAGAATAGTTGTACTAGAGCTCCTATAGCTCGTACTGTCAGATCTTTACAAATTTGAAGAATCCTAAAAAACAGATAACTGCACTTTTGTATAGGATACATATGATGAAGAGGACAAAGTAATAACATACGGTTTTGGTGCTGTTCAGTTTTTGGTCTAAGGGAGTAAAGGAGTTGATTCCTTGCTTTAATAAATTAAATCTTTCTTCTGTTTGTTTTTGTTTTTTTTTAACTAAAGAAAAATGTGGATATTTCTGCTTTCTGTTACCCAAAAGATCATTTAACCCCCAAGGAAGATAGAACTCCTAACCACAAAACTGACACATTTTTTAAAGAGTCTAAAAAGCCTCTTTTAATATCTGCATTCTTCTTTGGATTTCTAATTTATTTTAGAAAATTCATCTATGAGTCGGTTCTTGTTCATGCTGATTTTTCGCAGCATTAGTTCGGAGTTGCAAGTTGGAAACACCCTTCATAGAGTTTATTGTAGAACACTAAAGCACACAATTGCGAAACAGACAAACAAAAAGAGTGTATTCTCAAATAATAAGGGCCCCTGTACAAGAAATCCAATGTGGTGTAATTATGATCTTTATTTCAGGGAAAGAACTTCCTAAGGTATTCCTGGTTTACTGAGGTCTGATTTTGAAAGGAAAGGATGTTCTTTTTAGAAGGGAAGAGGTAAGCATGGATGTGTTATCAGACCCAGAAGCCATATCCTAAAAGCTGTCTTCCTTCCATTCATCCTCAGAAAACTCCCGGTTTCAGCATTTGTGAAGTTATTTCTGGAAAATACTTTCTGCATTCATATACTAAAGATTTCAAAGAAAAAACAAACACTGGAAAATATTCTACAGAAGATGTTGGTTACTTTGGTCTAGCTGATGTTTCCAGGAAAGAATGCAAATTGTGGCTGTATCTTAAAAACTGGATATTAGCAGTCTCTCTTTGAAAATTCTAGTTGCAAATCTTTGTACAATTCTGGCAGTGTTTGCCTAACACCCTTACAATTTCAGTAATGGTGGGTCTGAGGTGCAGTCCATAAGGGGTCTGTAGAGTGCTGCAGCTGATTCTTAGCAAGTCATTTAAGAAAAAGAGCTTCATGCAGCTATTTTTAGTTTTATTTCATTCAGAAACATAAAATTACTTTTAGAAATTCTGTTAAGAAAAAGAAATTTTCAGTGACTTTTCTGTTCCTATAGTGACTTTTTGAGCTTAATTAAGCTGAAAATAACTTTTTTAAACTAGCTGGCTCATATAGAACAAATCTGTTTTGGCATTTAAACCAGAATTCCAATTCTTACTAAACTCTGAAACTAAAATGATGTAACAGGAAAGAGTCTGGTTAAAACTGCTAATCGAAAGAGGCAAAACTAACTTTGAAAATATTTCTGAGGTTTTCTGCCTCCTTGGAAAAGGCAGTTGGAGTAGACTGTGTATGCTCTTGACATTCTGTGCATTCAAAACATTTGAGACAAACCCAGGAAAGGGGTGAGCCAGAGGAAGCATAAAGAAGAACGTATCCCTATCGGATCCAGACAAGCCTGAAGGAAGCACATGTTCCTCTTTCTATGAAATCATAAAGACTAACTGAAGAAAACCCTCTTACTTGCACAAGCAATGATTTCTGGGCCTCTCCACAAAAGGACTTTGTCTAGTTTCTTTTCTAACAGCCAACCACAGGGCAACTTAGGCAGAGAAAGGTGAACAGTAGGAGGATTAACTGGTGGCGGTGCTTCTGCAGTGTGATGATGGAACTGAAAAGCTTTCAGGAAAATTAAGTTGTGAATTTTAATAGAAATGTAATGTATTTATTTTTGTTTGACAGCTTTCATGGACTTCAGTGATACTGAAATTTAAAATTCTTAGTGTTTGTTTATACAGTGTGTCCAACAGGACAGAGTAAAGAATAAAGGGTGGTAATAGGAGCACAGTGAGTTTTCATTTGATCTTAGTTTGTTACATATATGTGAATGTCAATCTCAAGGTAGCTCTGAACAGGCCTAATCTGAGTGCCTGATTTAAATAGCCTCTTTTCCTTCTGTTCCAGAGGAAATATATGTAGATATCTTTCCACTCCAAGAGTCTTAGAAGAGCAGAAGCCAACGTGATCCTTTTGGAAGTTCACAGGTTGACTTTTGCAATATTTCCACCCTGCTCCTCTTCTACAGACAAGTAGAGTTATGCTAAATTTTTAGTCCCTTTATCACTTTAAACTACTTTCCTTTTGTTTGTAGCCTTGATTACATGTGGTAATTCCTATACATGCTTCTAAAATGAGATTTCTGAAGTGTTTTGTGAACTATGTGCTGATATCCCACAGACATAGTCATGCACAATTGGAAACAAAACTAAACAATGTCCAGATTTCCAAGTGGGATTATATAAATTTAAATATTTATATATTTATCCTTACATAAAAGTATAATTTATAGAGAAAAAAAAGTCAAAAGCAATGTCAAAATTAGTGAGCAGTGTTATACTATACAGACTGTACTCAGTCATTGATTACATTAATTTTTGCCCAGCTATAATTGCTTTAGCTATCTCTAATAAAATAAAAGTTTTCCACAGAGATATTCAGAGACTGTTGTATGAACTCTGTTACCATATATTTTGCATGAGTAAATTTATTTTAAGTGAGTAGGTTACATATTGTGTCCTTATTTTCCTTTCTTACCTCTCTAATATCACCATAAAGGGGTGTAAATTCAGTCAGATCTTTGGTTGTCATGGGTAGAACACAAGAAAATAAACAGAAGTGAGATAAAATTTTAAAAAATGCCCAAATGATGCTACAGCAAACAAGAGACACAGGAGAGACCTATAACTTCTCAAGAAATACAATTAAAAAAGTAAATGGAAAATAATATCTCTTGGATTCTCCCATGACAAGGACATATAAATATAGTCAATTCAAAATTAAGGCTACTGTAATTAGAAAGAAAAAATGCCTGAGAGGCTGAGCAGAAATGAAAATATAAGAATCTGTGAGCAAAATAGAGAAATTCCCCTTGTTTTGCAAATGGATGCTGGGCCAAAGAGGTCATGAGCAAGACATAAGTTTTCACATATGTAGCCTTGTATTCTTTTGCTTCTTCATTTAATTTAACCTGCCAATAAATCAATGTATCCTGGATGACAGAAATGGTCCAGGGTGTTGCTTTTCATCTCTGCTCTCCCACCTGCACCCACTGGTGTAACACCAGGAAGGATAACCAAAGTTCTGCTCTGAGCAGAGCACAGTGCTTGATGACAGGAGAGCTCCAGACACTAAAGGAAGCAGAGAGTTAGAGCCAATCAGCAGAAAACAAAAATGGTATTTCCACCCTTCTCAGGGCTACTCTTCTAAAACAGACATTAAAGAAAAGTTTTCTCCACTAAAATCCCAACCCCAGGATCCTTTGCAAGAATAAGCACCTGCCATTATTCACTGATAGCAGAGAGATGAGACCACTTTTCTTTCTTTAGACCCACCATCTCAAAACCTGGCTTGGACTGTGACAGGTTTGTATTCTCTGAGTCTAAACTGCATCCAATTCACACCTCTGTTTATTTTAAGGCTCCGAAGAGGGATCTGGACAGGCTGAATTGATGAGTTGCAGCCAGCGCTATGAGGTTCAATGTTAATGCCAAGTCCTGTACTTCAATGACAGCAATGCCACACATCGCTAAAGGCTGAGGGAAGAGTGGCTGGAAAGCATCACAGCAGAAAAGGACCTGGAAGTGCTGTTCAACAGCTGGATGAACACGAGTCAGTGTGTGCCCAGGTGTCCAAGAAGGCCAATGACATGCTGGTCTGCATCAGTAGTGTGGCCAGCAGGAGCAGGGCAGTGACCATCCTGATGGACTTGGCACTGGTGAGGCCATAACTCAAGGGCTGTGTCCAGTCCTGGGCCCCTCACTACAAGAAAGACACCGAGGTGCTGGAGCAAGTCCAGAGAAGAACAAAGCTGAAAGGTCTAGAGAATGAGTCCTATGAGGAGCAGCCGAGGGATCTGGGGGTGTTTAACCCTGAGAAAAGGAGGCTCCCCTGAAAGGAGGCTGTAGCCAGGTGGGGGCCAGTCAGCGACAGAATGAGAGGAAATGGCCTCAAGCTGCCACAGGGGAGGTTTAGGTTAAACCTCGGGAAGAATTTCTTCACTGGAAGGTTTGTTAAATTTTGGAATTGAATGCCCAGGGAAGTGGTGGAGTCACCATCCCTGGAAGTGTTCAACAAATGACTGAACTTGGCATTTAGTGCTATTGTTTAGTTGTTCTGGTGGTATTTGGTCAGAGCTTGAACTCAATGATCTTAGAGTTCTTTTCCAACCTTAATGAATCAATTCTATTCTAAAACACCAGTCTGATGAGGACTGTCCCTTCCAGAACATCTGGTGAGCAGATATATATATAAAATATATAATATATTTATTAAAATATTGCATGGAAGTGAGGAGTAGTCAGGACTTGTGAGCTGAGCAGGAATATCTCTGTTCACATGAAAGTCATTCAAACAAATAGCTGCCGCTGTTCTATTATTCGCAAGCACTGAGTTAAACTGTTGTCTGGCCAAGAGTGTGAAAATAACTGTAGTCTTCAGTGTGCTGTCTCATATACAAAAAATGTACATATACCAAGTGAATTTATTTAAATGCATCGGTCTCCATTTTTAGTCATTGCTATCACTATTTCATGACAGCCATTTGTCAGAAATAATTTAGCAGATGCATATGTGTTCTCTCAGCCCTAACTGTAAAGGACATATTAAGATCTTGGTAATAGCCTATATGCCACAATTTTTGGGAACAAATCCATGCCTATGCCATATTATATTAAATAGTGTTCCATTAATAATGTTATATAATTAGTCACACCAACTCTCATAATAAGTAACTACAGTTGTAACAGCAGAAATAATGATAGAAAGGAGCCTTTCCTGACTTAAAAACATATTTTGGTTGCAGACAAAATGGTTAACTCCTAACTTGGACACCAGAATCATATATTCCTTCTTATAAGCTGTCACATCTTTAACAGTAAGCAAAGATGAGCTGTTTCTTTAAAATACTGCCCTAATTTAGAAAACTTGAAATTGGGAAAATGAAATTTTTAGAAAGAAGTGCCTCAAGAACTCTGTAAACTACCTACCCGCAGAAACTTTTAAAGATTTCAAAAATGCTCATTTTACACAAGTGGGGAGAAAACAGAAACATTTTAAAATCTGTACCCAAACAAATAAAGAAATTAAATGGAGAATTGTCAATGAAAGTTACCAAGATTCTCATTCAGAGAGATCTGAATTTGCTTCTTGCATGTGGGAGGTAAAATCCCTTCAAAGTTACTGTGAGGAAGTGCGTAACATTCTTGAGCTTCTGAAGGTGAGGAGCATTTCCTGACAAAAGTTCATCTGAAATAGTTACACATTCATTCAAAAAATTGACCATGTTGCTGAGCAATTCTCAAACAACAAAAAGGCCTTGTTCACACAGCCTGAAAACCTGAGTACAGTAGAAAAGCACCATTTACTGCTGAGATGCAAGAAAAGCATCTAAAATCACAGTGACTTATCCTGATGAATATGACAGCATTAACAAAGAAGATCACACTGTATTATACAGTACTGCCGCCTCATTCTTCAGGAAAGTCCCACAAAGATGTTAAAAAATTACTAAGACTACCAGGAAAAGGGAATCTGCAACCCTTTAATAAGGAGATATGGGTCTATTTTTACTAATATTTCTTAATCTCCTTAGAGTGTTTTGCTTGCAGGAGAGTAGGGCATTAGTGAAAACCAATTAACGCTCCCATTCTATAGCAGCATTAATAGACCCAGAAAAATGCAGATTTATATCGGAGAGTGACAGCATGTAGAGGCTGACCATGTTCTCAAGGAGGTGGTAAGCCAAATGAAGAGAGTGAGAAATGGATGGCAGCAAATTCCAGACTTATGTCTTATTGTTTGTGCAAAAGTGATCACTGGTTATCTTTTAATTTCAAATTGAACACTGTTCTCCTCTAAGTTTTCCCTGAAAATGTTTAGGAATAATGTACTGGGGTTTATTATACATTTATGTTTCTGTTTAACTAAAAATGTTAATTCAGGAAATGTACAGAAATTTTTCATAATTGTATGTTTCCTGTACTTGCTACAATGGAAGAACAGTATCCAGAGGGAGAGGATAATCCCAGGATACTGGTGTATATCACCAGTACATCTAAACCAATGTATTATATAAAGTCAAAAGTGAATAATTTTCCCTGTCATTTTGATTTTTTAAAGATTGCTCATAGTCAATTTGGCAACTCTTATTTGACTTCAGCAACATTTAACCATAGCAAGGCTACTCAGAGAGGAACCTGGGTAAAGGTAGTGAGATGCAAACCTCTGTCCAATTTGGCTTTGAGACTACCAGTGTTCAAAGAAAACATGTTATCTTTTTCTTCTTCTTGGTCTTCTGGAAAAAGAAAAGAAGCCCCAATAATGTAAAATTGCATTAGAAAGAGTCTGAATTTCCAGATAAGATACTGCATCTGGTAGCATCTTTAGTAAATAAAATAATAGTATTCATGTAAACTCATTATTTTCTGAAATGCTTGTTCTGTTGCACCATGAAGAAAAGGGGAAGCCCAGCAGAAAACTAGAGGCTTGCGAAATCTCTGTACTCTCACTAATCTCTGTTCTTTCTCTAATGTCTGCCCTAAGAAAGGATGTTCTTTTATTCCTATCTTCACTTGTAGATGTTCAATATTTAGTGACAATATAATGAACATCATACATTACAGACTAGCAGCCACGTATGGTGCTGGAGAGCTCGGCTGAGGTTTGTTCCCCGAGGACTTTGACTGACCACTCTGCTAGCACTAACAAATGGTGGCATTTTTTTCTGATTGGGATTTAAGTCCTTGTGGGGCTGATCTAAGAACAGTAAACTCATTTTTAACAAGTGACCTAAGTTACATTTGAATTCAGTCCTCCAGAAAACTAAATACCAGAACATTAAATAGCACCAGATTTTAGTCTGTAAGGTGGGTTCTCAATGACTGACTGGTGATCAAAATCTAATTAGTGTGTTTAGTGAGCCTAGCATGTTCCATTTTGTTTGCTAAATCATTAAATTATACCTCAGATATTCTGCAATCCTGCAGCATGCCTTTTGAACACAGTACTGCTGTAGTTTGGGTAACCGTTCTCACTAGACTTTGCTTAATAGACCTTATATTTTATGTTTTGAATGAACAACTCATACAGGGTTGAGCCAAGGGCTTAATCACTCTTAATACAATAAAGCAGCACTTTAAAATATTATTAACCTCATCTGTCTAGATTTGGAACTAATAGACCATTGTGTGTGTATTGTCTTTATCCCTGCCAGTTATGTACATATTTATTAATCCACTCTTCCAGAGGAAAAATTTCTAAAGGAAAACCAACAGTAACCTTCAAGTGAGCAGGCACAGGTTAGAAGGGCACTAATTAAATGTCAGACTTGACAGATTAAAATTATGAAATTTAAAATCACCGTGGAGCTCTTTGTCATTGTCAAATTAGGAGTCAGTGTGATGAGGAGCATGGAAGTGAATGGTTTAATGGATTGAATGGGAATGTGGCTTAGCAGCAGCCTTTTCTTGAATTCAGATCAGCCTGTAGTTCAGATCAAAGGCTGCTAGTTCAATTTCACATTCAAAAAGAGTTGTAGCTTACCTGCATCAGTAATAGATGTGTATATATGTATGTAGGCTTAAAGAAAAAAGAATGGAAAAAAATTGAAGATGAATATGTTTCATGAAAAATAATTTTTGGAGATGATTTATGTATTTAGATTAGGATAGCAACATCATTTTTTTTTATTATTTGGTTATGAGGTGTTTAATGAGATTTTAAAGTCAAAGTGTTCATAAACTGCTCATTATTTTCTTTAAAAAGCAACATTTCTGCTTAGAAAAGTGAAAGATAGGGAATGCTTAGTGCTGGATAGGTTATGTTAAAGGAAAGAAAACCAAATTCAAGTGAGCAGGCCACATCCTGATGATACTTGTACTAATATACATTGGGGAAAATGCTGCTGACTTCAACAGCATTTGCACCATGAATTATATTGAACAAAATGAAAAATGGAATAAATAAAATGTCATGAATCAAACCACTGATTAGATGTAAGTTTTCTTTATGGAGAAATGCACTTAAATTGTTGATATTGTTAGAAGTTTTACTTGTACACAAACAATTATATATGTACAGATGTACATGCCTAAGTATTTACATATGTAAAAGTGTATGCAATGTCTTTCAGACATCAGTCATAGAAAATATAATGATCTGACTCATGTAAATTAAATCAATAATGTATGAAATTAAAGTCTTTCCCCTTATTAGGTCATTATTTTTATTTTCATAAGATTTGTAATACTCCTAAACTCCTTTCTTACACAAATCAGAAAATTATTACATTGCCATTCTGAAAAAACTGCCAACACAGGAACTCTTCATTCAAACATGGTTTTGAATTATACAGGAGATAATGTGCAACAGCAACTGAAATCAATAGGATTGGTTTTTAAACAGGATTTGGAAGTTATTTAAGCTAGTTGGAAGTCTTTTAAACCATTGGGAATCTTTCTATTGAATTCAAAAGATGTTGGATCAAAGCTGAGTTCTTTAATCAATATATCCAAATTTACATTACAAAAAACATCAATAAAAATGTCAAGCCATTAATCGTATTCATAATGTTTGGTTTTTTTCATTGAGACAAGTGATACATTATGACAAAATTGTGCCAGGTAACTCTTGTCCCATGTTCCAGTTTCATCCAGGCACTGTTTAAGATATCTGACAGAACTGGCATCTTCAATTCAAATGTTGATTTGTAGTAAGATGTCTTTAGCATATTGTAAACCCCACAATCAAGGCATCTACCTCCTACAACAATGTGCACATGCATTGAACAGGGAGACAAGACTGGATGTGAGCCTACAAAAGCATTTCTGGGGAACTGTGCCTGATACCTTCATGTGAGATGATTCAAATGCAATCCTATCAGATCTCAGATAAATCACTAATCTGCCATGATCACTGACACCCACAGTGACTGCAGACACAGCAGTTCTTCAGCCATCACTTGGAGAAAATTTACTTAATTCACAAGCATTACCCAGGATTCTAATCTTTCTAGACCATGGTCAAAGAGATAAAAAGAGCCACATCTCAATCTTTCATATTCTTAACAAAAAGAGGACTGTGGAACAGTTACACAGCATAAAAAAAAAAAATAATTTCTGGAAGAAAAATGAGAGACATCTACTAGTGCTGTCAACAAAATGAGATGCACTACGTATTTCAGCTACTGGAGTGATATTATTCCAAATAAAATGTTTTGGAAATAATATAATACCACACCAAGCATTAAAGGACTAAAATTACTGTAGGAAAAAAAGTGCAAGTACTATTTCTTCCCTATCCTGCATTTACAGAATCCATGTGAACCAAACATATGGATTTCTAACTACAATTCAAACAGAAAGTCCCAGAAAAGGGGAGGAAAAATAATTTAAGCTAATCTGAATCAGACAGTCTGAAAAACTACTATTGGATTTTATGGATGATATTGTAAAGGCCCAAAATAGTGCTATGATTTGATAATAAAAAGAACTATAAACAAAACAAGCAAAACAAAATTAAATTAAACCAGACCAAACTAAAACAGAGTCTTTTGAAGGACTTGGTAAACTCCCCTTTTGTGGCTTCCACCACTGACCCTTAAACTGCACTCTCAGTTGCAAAGTCACTTGCAAGTAAATGTGTTGGGGAAGGAAGGAATCACTAAGCATAAGCACTCAAGAGAAACCTTTTCAAAGCAAGAGATAAACAATTTCTATAAAATCATATTCAAGCAGTTTATCTCAAGAAAAAGAATCTCTGTGGGGTTTTTATGTAAGTATTCCAGTCTCTTTAACCATCTGAGTTGACCCATGTTGACAGTTTTTGTTAGAGATATCAAAGAATATTGAATTTTTTTATAAAACATTAGTCAGCATTGTCACTTTTTGGCATGGGAACAAGTACTGCATGAATGAATGAACAAAGAAGAAAGCATACAACTGAGAAGTCATTTAGTCCTGTCATGGATTCTATTAACTGCTCAGTAAATTAGCAAGTACTTGTGCTTCTGCATGAGCAAATAATCATTGCCAATACTGGCCATTAATTTTCCAGTAGCCACTGAGTATCTTCACTTTAAACTTCAATGAGAGTTTCTCCTCTTGAAAGAAATGGTTTCAAGTTTTGCAAAGAAAGCAGATACTTCCACATTTAACTACATTTATATCCACATGAACTTTGTAAAAATACCAGTCATTCTAAAGAGGTTATGATGCCAAATAAGTGACATTTATTAAAGGCCTTTTCCTCATTTTTCTCTTTTATGAGCACTTCCTAAATTATTTAAAAAATGCCAGTGATTCCTCTCGAGTTCAAAACTTTCATTTTCCAGATTCATACATTATTTATCCATTCCAAAATATCACAGTGACATACATTTCCAGTACATTATCTTATCAAGGAGTGCAAGTCACTTAGAAGACAAAACCTTTAGTACTGCCTTAAAGGGAGCTGAAGAATCCCTCCCTGAGAAAAGCCCTCTAAATTGTACAGCTGCATATGAGTAGCTCCAACAATGGTAGATCTGAGCAGGAAGCTCAGAGAAGATGCAGGTGGGCTCAGCCAGTGCAGGAGATACCCAGACAGTGACTGCTCCTGTGGGACAGTGCAGTGAATTGTCTGTTTTTCTGGAGCTCCCCCAGGAGGGACCAAGCCTTTACATGGTCCTTTACTCAGACCCACAGACAAGGAGGTACAAGCCTGTACCTGGGGTCTGTGTCAGCAGTCAGCTGCTCTGTGCAGCTCCACCCAGGTAGATAAACCTAAAGCCACTCACCCTGCATGCCATGCTCTGCAACTGTTTTGAAAATATTGCCAATTCTATGCAGCATTAACACCTCCTTTATTTTTCAGGATTTTGTCCTTACTCTCCAGGTTTCCACATTGAAATCCATTTTCTTTGTTACCAGTCTTTGAGTTTTGGGGTCAAAGGATGGTCTTAGTTTTGGTTTTTGGGCTTGCTTGGCCACTTGAGAGTTTCATGGACCTATCTCTTTTTATCCCCTTCACCTGTCACCCTTGACATGACCCTTTTGGGCCAGCAAAGAAACAGAGACCTGTGAAATTACTCCAGGTGGCTGACAACGAGTTCATTAACCCAACCAATATCTTTTAGGTGGTTAGAAGGAGAAAAGAATCACAAAAACATCCAATGTTCAAAAATACATTGGTAAATGTATCCAGTAAAGCTGGAGGTTTTTTAGAGAAAATAAGTTACAAAAGTACATATGGCCATCACTTGTGACTTATGCACAAGTTTCTTGTGGTGGATGGGTAATGCACAAAAATATAATTAGGTGAACAGCGCAGTTAAGAGAGCCTAGGTTCCTGCAGATTTGTGAAGCAGCAGATCTGTTAGTCAGCTACAAAAGGCAAAAGCTGACTGGAGCTTTTCCTACAGCTGGGATGTTCATAATACTTCTCTCTTGCTCAGAGTCTGGTGTCTAAGAACTGAGTTTTTCTCTCAGTGGTCTTTCTTGAAAGGTTTTTCTCCTGTACATAGCTATTTTATCCAAATTTGAGGAAATTAATATCTTTCAAATATTTTTCTTCCTGATAACTATGACTGAAATTGACTAGATCTTCCAAAATTATTAAGGAGACACACATATAAAGAAAAAGGGGTACACAATAATTGCATAAACCGCTGCATGACAGAGACCAAGCACCATAATTATGGCCCAGAATGGATAGAAGGTTTTCTTCCCAGAGCGTAGAGGGTAAGATTTAAGGAATGTTTGTCATGGAAAATTACGCTTTCCAGACAAACTCATATGAGGCGCAGCACCAGCTGGGCGCCATGCCTTCACCAGCCATATCAACATAGCATAGCAGGGCACTTAGTCCTTCTGGCATGCAGCAAGTGCATCCTGCCAATTACATTTGGCAGCTGTCACTGGATTCAACCTTGATAAAGAATAACAGTCAACCTGACTCAGGGAATTGCTGGTGGGACATAGTGACGTTTGCCTTTAGGTGATCTGAGCAAAGCAGTTTGTTTTTGTGTCGGCTCACAGAGTGGGGAACAACCTGTAGCACTCGTGCAATGTGCAGATCATGAGCTATTCAAGTACAGTTCTGGGTGATATTACACAGCCAGCAGCAGGATTGTGCTGGCACTGAGGCTGCTAGGTACACTTTCAAGCTGTGAAAACAGGTGTGCCTGTGGGAGCAGTACAGCAAATTTACTTTGTACTGCAACAGAACACTGGAAACCTGCAGGGAGACTCTTTCTACCAGTATCAGAGCTATCAGGGAGATCAGGAGGTAACTAGAACCTGATCTAGTTTCTCTCAAGCTTGTAAAACTTTTGAAGGAAAACTATAGGGTCCTTTAAGTGATACTCTCACAGGTGGTAGTGGTCTCACAAAATTCAGTGGCACTAATTACATGAACGAGAATTAATTGTTTTAATTCAAAAGCTTAAAAAGTAGTGTTCAGAAGTAAAAAGTGCTGGTGGTCACTCATTTCAGCCATCCTGAAAATGGTTAACACTTCCAGCAAGTTGTTTGCTCTCTCTCACTCAATGTAGGCAAGGTCATTGGGACTAGCTTATAAATGCTACGACCGTCTGTTCGAGCAAGCACAACCTGCAGTGAATTGTGGATTGTCACATGAATTTCTGCTTGGCAGAGGCCAGGAGCTGTTCTACAGAAAAGCAGTGGCAAGAGCTATACAAATAGTAACATCCAGCATTGCTGGGCCCTAAAGAGGATGAAAATGAAAATGTAAGGCCAGAAGGAAACACCTGGGTCACCAAGTGTCCCCTGAGATCTCAGGCAGTGCATTGCATAATCTCTTGCATATATGTATTGAGTTCCCCCTACTCCCAACAGAGACTTCTCCTGAAATTGAATGTTCCACAATAATGCATGCAAGTGCTAAACAATCAGATACTAAAAATGTTCATTTAAGAGTCTGCATTAAAGGATGATGATGATGAAGAGGTCAAGTAAGATTTGTTATCGTGATTTTTAAACTGTCATTCAGATGGTTTCTAATTTAGGACAAAAGTGATTGAATAGGAAATTGTCCATAAATTTAAATTACTCTCACTATGTTGGAAAAATCTACCAGCAGATTGTTGTAGACCCTTAAAAATCAAAGAAGTAGAGCCACAAAAAAATCTGTAAATTTGTAATCATATATTCTTAAGGAGCCATTTATCACTACAGAAAAATAGACAATGCTCACTAAAACAGGCAAATTAATCAGACAACACTAATTCTAGTGCTGTAGCTGTTAATGCAGATTAATCTGTAAAGCTACACTTCTGGCCATGGGGTACAGTATTTTTCCCTTTCTTGGAGGCAAATTTGCTAGTTTCAGTAAAGACATATTCAACTGTAAACAAGGTGAAACAGATACCCAGCAAGAGTCAGTGAAGTCTGGTAAAATGTATTAGATTAGAAAAGGAAGTGGAGCTAGCTGAAATGTTTTTCAAAGTTTAAAAATACAAGATAACACTTTTCAAAGCAGTACCAAATAAACTTGTATCTTGGCACCTGATGAAAGTTAATTGGAATTCACGTCTGTCTCTTCTGGGCAGAAGGGAAAATAAAATTGCACAAATTAATTCCTTACCAGTATTTACCTCAGAAACCTGAATATTTTTATAATGCTACACCACTGTGAATGATTCAATATTTTGAAAATCAAGAAAAAAAGTAAAAGAAGGTCAATAATACCATATGTGTTTGTACAGTCCATTCTCTGTGTCTGATATCATACACGAAGCACAAGATCCATTTCTTGCATCTATCATTCTTATAAATTAAGATATTTCATCTGCAAAATGAATTGCAATTTCAGTCTGGATCTTGAGGCCTAAACGTGACAAAAAAAACAAGTAGCCAGACTTACTAGCAGACTTACTACAGCTGGTGAATCATGCTGGTTAAGTGGTGGTTGTAAGAAATTATATATTACTTTTATCCATCCATTCATCTCTTCTGTGTATAAATAAAGCATGCAATCTCTTTAAATAGATCTTTGTATTGGATTGCTTTACAGAAGCCCTTAAAAAAAGTGATGAGAAAAGTTACATATGAAAACAAGACTGTCTTTACTTATGTGCTCCCTTAACAACATTATAAAACACTGTAAAAATCCAGAAAGCAGTGTGAAATAATTTATTCTGACTTCTTTGAGAGTGATGTGATGTTTGGACACTATTTTCAGTGACAGCAAGCCAGGATGCTTTCTTATACTGAGTCTAATCCCATAATTAATGACTGGCCTTGATGTAGCAGTACGACTTTAAGGAGATAGAAATTATGTGGCTCCATTAATAAGATATAGAGACATAGATCATAAGGAATGCACCTCATCTTAGTTCCATCCATCTAGAAACCTAAAATTTAGATTAATTCTACTAACTTGTCATCCAGGTTCCACTCTAATGAATGAAAAAAGCCGATCTTCTAAAGATGGTGATTCCCACCTCTTTCAGAGACGGTGAGCTGTTCCTGCCTCCAGTTGCCTCCTTCAGCTCTCATGTCCTAAAGCAGCCATGCATGCAGGCAAGGAGAGTGCTGCCTCCTTGGGAAGCCAAGACAGGATGGTACAAGGTGACTTACCTAGGGCACAAGCAGCAGATGAGTGAGAAAGGAATGAGGGAGCATGAGCCCCAACCAGGTGTTGCTCAGGGGAGCAAGCTGGTCACCACACAGCAGAGAGGGAGACTGGGCACGTGAAGAGGCTTGTGTCCATGCTCCTGTGTTCCCAGGCTGCTCCTAGGGCAGGTGTGAGCTTTAACCTAAATAAGGAGCTGACCTGAAAATAGTTGTTGTATAGCTTCAAACTACAGATACTCAAATTTAGGTGTCCACACAGGTCGGTGTGTGAGCTCCCTTTAGAGCACAAGGAAACTATAGGATCTCCAGGGCTAGATTTAGCTGCTTAAACATTGGTAGGTAATTAGTGTTGGCTGAACTCTCCTGGATTATCAAAACAGATGCAATAGATACAAGACACATCTTAGATATAAGACATGATCCTTACACCCTTCTGGACCAGCGGGTAGCAGTCACCTGGAGTAAACTGGGACATCCCAGCTGCCACCAAGTGATTGCTCATGGACATATGAATAAAATGCTAAAGCTTCATTAGTTAAAATACACACTTAGGAACATGTTTCCCATATGTGAAGACAGATCCTCATCTGAGCTCTGATTCTTACTCTGAGGGCCCTGTGCAGATATCTCATACACCCTCAGGCACCTCAAATACCCTGGGCACCCAGGGGCGGGCAACTGAGCAGAGCTTTCGGTGTCTGGTTGCAGAGATTTTACCCCAGGGGTATTGGTGAGATGTGAGGCACACCTCTGGAAAAGGTATAAACAGTAGAGAGTGCACTGGCATGGCAGTTATTTTTGAGAAACTTGTGTTGCCAGCACTTTGCAAAATGTAATTACATCATACCCATATGCTTTAGCAGAGAATTAGGGGACCACTACTGAGCTGTGAAGGACAGTCTTACATCTTTAATTGTTCTGATATGTTGGTGTTAAGTGACCTGTCTTCTAATCAAGGATGCTATGATACTGCATTTCACACATAAAACCTGAGTGTACAAATTCATTCAGCTGGCTTTAATTTGAAATATGGGCATTAGCAGTTGTACAATTTGTGACAGACTTATCATTTTTATGATGTGTCTGTTGGTAGGGCCAATATTTTTTTTTCTTCATCACCTACACTTAAATCTTCCTTGCCTTTGGATGCTGTGCATGTGCAATGTGTAATAAAGAAACTGAACTACCTCTCACCCCTGGAGAAGGTGATCCCTGTGAATCTTCACAGTGGCTATTGGCAGGCAGTACACATCATTTGCATTGTCACTCCCTGCACCCTGCTTGACCTACATATGAATACTGCAATTCACCTAATCCCTATTGCTTGCCCAAACAGCTCCAATATAAAAAAGTATGATAATTGCTGCTGCTACCTGTCACAGGCATAGCATCATACCATAATACTCATGAGAGCTTGTGCAAAATGGTGATCAACTGGCAAGAAAATTAAAGAGTTAATAAAATCAGAACCATGATTTTTCACTATTTGAAATGTAAGAAAAAAAGGAGAGATTTTCTTTTGGCAATAAATCAGCTCCCACCCTTCTTTTGTTTGTTATTACAGTCATGGTTCAAAGCCCTCTACAAAAACAAGGTCCCACTTTATTATAGGACAGTCAGGTTCAGAGCACAGCTTGCAATAAAGAAATTAGCAAACCAGAAGCTGCAATTCTGTAGAAACACTCAAAAACGAAGAGGATTTAAAGTGACAAGATCCAATTAAATTTAATTACCCAAGCTGTATTTTCATTTTAACTGACACTTTTTATTAAGGAGCCACATGCACTAAAGCTAGAAACCTGGGCCAAATTGCATCCCAGTAATACAGTTATCTTATGCAAAATTCTTAGTATCTAATTTTCCAAAATGAAATTAGAGACATGGGGTTTGTAAAAGGTTCTCTTTGTCTGATACTATAAGATGCTGTTTGCAATGTACCTACACTACTGTATATCTATGCTACAATAACACCTGATGTACCTAATAAAACTTATTATTGGGAAAGAGTTTTGGTACACCTTTATTATTTCTTAATATGGCAGTATTCACTATAAGCCAGGGATTTAACCATGTCAGTATAAATCAGGGATTAAACAGCAAGGTTAACAACTTCAAATCTAAAACTCTTGAAAACTGAAGCATAAAGTCTATGACTTTGACAAGAGAAAATTATTTATAAATATTTTAATTTTAGGCTTAGGCATGTAAATCTGGACCAAATTATTGTTTTTCTGTTATCTTTTTTGTCACTCTGGCAGAAGAGAGCAAAGACGGGTTGCAGAGAACAAACCACTGCAAGGCACTCAGTTCTTTCTGTGCTTCCAATTTTAAAAAATACATAGCAAAAGTTTTGAAAAAAAAAAAGAAAAGTAGCTGATGACTCAAACTAATAAGAAAACAAGAGAAGGGACATATCTACTTAAGAAGGTCAAGTCAGTGGGAACAGCCTACCTTGAGGCCTTTAGCATGAGGCTTTAAAAAACAGGTGAGATTGCACAATGGTCCTTCCCTCCCAAGGGCTGAGCAGGATGTGCCAATGCCTTTGGTGGCTGTGAGTGGAAATATCACTGGTGTCAGCCCCTCAGTGCCAGCATCATGGCCACAGGCAGCCTTCACAAAGAGTAGCATTGACACTCCCCCAGGAGAGGGGGAAATGTGAGAGTGCACTGTCTCCCTCTCCTTGGCTGGATCATCATTCCCACATGAGCATGGCTGTACAGCCCCACAGACCAGTGTGCTGTGCTTCCTGATATCCCACAGGGAGGAGAGGAGAGGAGAGGAGAGGAGAGGAGAGGAGAGGAGAGGAGAGGAGAGGAGAGGAGAGGAGAGGAGAGGAGAGGAGAGGAGAGGAGAGGAGAGGAGAGGAGAGGAGAGGAGAGGAGAGGAGAGGAGAGGAGAGGAGAGGAGAGGAGAGGAGAGGAGAGGAGAGGAGAGGAGAGGAGAGGAGAGGAGAGGAGAGGAGAGGAGAGGAGAGGAGAGGAGAGGAGAGGAGAGGAGAGGAGAGGAGAGGAGAGGAGAGGAGAGGAGAGGAGAGGAGAGGAGAGGAGAGGAGAGGAGGAGAGGAGAGGAGAGGAGAGGAGAGGAGAGGAGAGGAGAGGAGAGGAGAGAGAGAGGAGAGGAGAGGAGAGGAGAGGAGAGGAGAGGAGAGGAGAGGAGAGGAGAGGAGGAGAGGAGAGGAGAGGAGAGGAGAGGAGAGGAGAGGAGAGGAGAGGAGAGGAGAGGAGAGGAGAGAGAGAGGAGAGGAGAGGAGAGGAGAGGAGAGGAGAGGAGAGGAGAGGAGAGGAGAGGAGAGGAGAGGAGAGGAGAGGAGAGGAGAGGAGAGGAGAGGAGAGGAGAGGAGAGGAGAGGAGAGGAGAGGAGAGGAGAGGAGAGGAGAGGAGAGGGACAGGACAGGACAGGACTGGATTGATTCTGGAGTGCCAGGTTTCAGAGGAAAAATGCTCCTCCATGTGAGCGGTCTCCCTTACAGGTACGCGTGTGACATTACCAAGAGCATTACCACAAAATGCATTTGAGAAAGTGAAGTTGGCTCTCTTTTCTGTCAAGTACTGCTGCTAAAATTCTCAGGTTTCTAAGTGGAAGAGGGCTGTGGCTCTGTTTTGGTAAGGGAGAAGGGAGAGGAAGAGACTGGGATAGAGTCCCAGGCTCTTTTATTTTTAAAGTGTGAAAACAAAAGATGCAGTTACCTCATGGGAATGAATTCAGAGCCAAAAAATGATCTGTAAACTATTTTGAGAATGGAATGAGGTGTAGCCACTGTTGCATGGTTCTCCACGCCTAGTTTCAGTATCATTCCCCTCTGTAATTTTTCAGTTTAATTTCCTGTGAAAACAGCAAAGAATGTGGGTATTAACACCTACCAAACCAAACAAGGTGGCAGACCTGTTGGAGTAAGCCCAGGAGCGCCACAAAGATGATGAGATGGCTGGAACACCTCTACTGTGAAGACAGGCTGAGAGAGTTGGAGTTCTTCAGACTGGAGAAGGCTCTGGGGAGACAACATAGCAGCCTTCCAGTACCTAAAGTGGGCTTACATAAAAGCTGGAGAGGGACTTTTTACAAGGGCATTTATTGATACAACGGATATTGAACTGACAGAGGGTAGGTTTAGATTAGATAAAAGGGAAAAACTCTTTACCATGAAGGTGTCGAGGCATTGGAAAAAGTTTCCCTGAGAGACTTTGGGTCTCATCCCTGAAAGTGTTAAATGCCAGATTTGATGAGGCTTTGAGTGCTCTCTTCAACGCACATTAGACCAGAAAAGTAGAGCTACACAAGAATTGCGTCATCTATTTTAACAAATTTCTATTAAATAACACATTTGAAAAAAAGCATAGCTATACACATATTCCCCACAAAAGTGAATAGTTTCCTTGATAAAATGTCACATGAGTATTTTACAAGGATTGGAATGAAAATGTTTCATACTGTCACTTTCATCTTGCCCCTGTGCACAATAGCCAGAAAGCCTAGTGGAGTGGTTCATCCTTGAGAAGACCTCATAACCTGTTACATGAAATTTTATCTAGTAAAGCACACTAGAGCAAAGGGAAAAATGGCACCATAAAGTAAATAAATCCCAATTTTCATGAAGTACTCTGACTGTATTCATATACCTGAATTTTAAATGTTCAGGCCTAAGACTGGTGTCCCTTGGAGAAGAAAAAAATCTATGTACCCATGTAATCCAAGCATGAATATTCACAACTAATTTAACAAATATCTTCCCCCAGTAATAGAAATATGGTGATGGTCAGAAAAACTCCCTGAAGAGACTCAGAGCTCACACAGTAAATTAGGCTGGTTACTGCAGCTGATGGCACCAAGGAGACCATACAGTTAGCATATAGCACATATAGCATATAGTGCTGTCTGCCTCTTACCTGCTATCCTGCACAGCTGTTAGACACTCCCAAGGGCTGCCTAGAGTCCAGAGAAAGTTTCAAACTGTCCTTCAGACCCACAGCATGGCTCTTTGCTGGATCCACTAGCAAACCCCAAAACCACCACACACACATCAAAGGTCCTCTGTCAAACACATTTTCCTTCCTCCTTTCACATCAAAAATAATGAGGGAAGAAACTCTTTCAAGTAGAATGCAAACAGATCGCTATCAAAACATTTTTTTAGAAGTCAAGCTGACTTCTTATTGTGGCTAAGCCCAGTTCCTATTCATGGTTATGAACTGTATGTGAACTTGTGCCTTGTGCCTACATTTGTGTGACTCCAGCTCCTCTGAGATATACCTGTCAAACAGGACACTTGGGCAACAGGGCAGAGGTCTTCACTTTCCTGGGATAAATTCCCTTTCCTTCAGCTCTCAAATCTCAGGAACCCCAAGCAAAATGTCATTTGCCTTTCTCTGTCCAAGCAACACAGAAATTCAAACACAGAGGGTACATCAGTTCAGTGGTTAATTATAAAAAAAAAATAGTAATTTTGACACATGATTCCTTCTAAAGATAAAATGTAATAATCTGCCCTCAGTAGCCCTTGCTGTAAACAAGACAGCCTAACTCAGATCCTTGGAAGCCCACTCCTATTCCTGAGAAGGACAGGGGAAGTGCTCACAGTGGTGTCAGTAGGTGTCTGGGGTGTTAGCTTCACATTCAGAGAGCAGCAAAGACAAGCAGACTCTAATTAACATTCGAGATGACTAACTGGAAAATACCTTCTGCTTTACTACCAGTCTTTTCTAAAAGAAGCAATAATGCAAAAACAAACAAAAAAACCTTTTCCTTGCATAAAGCATTAATTTTTCTAACCTTTTATAATTTTCTTATTATTGCTGTCACTTTTGATATGTTTCCACCTTCAAACAGTCATTAAATATGAACATTATAGGACATAGAAGATAACCAAAGACCTTCTTCTTCCAGCTGAGGAATATTTAGCGATGTGATAAATCAGTTTAACCAAGATATCAAACATCAAGCAGACTGTGAGGAAATAAAAGGACAACCTATTATACAAGTCATATGCATATTAATTTTGTAACTTCCAATTACCTGCTGAAAGACAACTTCTTATATTACCATTCAAAATCCATTAATTAAAAGTCACCCACTTAAGAACAATGCCTCAAGAAAAAAAAATCTGAATTTAGCCCATAGCCACATATTTGTTTAGAAGGCTGAATGACTGCAGGGGAAAAGCCCACCCAGCATCCAGTCAAACGCATGTGGTGAATGGCTCTAATGCCACTTTTGCGTGAGCAAACAAACCGTGTAATTCTATCGTGTGCTGATTCAAAAGTAAATGCTGAGCAGACTCAGCAGACTCTGTCTGGCTGTGGAGGGTGTCTCGTTTCCAGCACCAGGGAGAATTAACAGGTTTGTAGCCATTTCCATGCTAGTCTGTAGAAACAACTGCAGAAGTCTATGGAAGGTATTCATTAAGATTGAAAATGGGGGAAACAGCTTCTCTTGGATCAATGAAAATACGTCATTTAGCTGGTTGGTGAGCCTTGCTCATAAGTTCTGAGTTAAATCAGTCTTCAGATTTGACATCAGGAGAATATCCCCCAAGTTTCAGGACTGGCTGTGCTTGCTGGGAAAGCTCTTCATTCTCCATGGCATAATCTAGGAGGTTTTTTAACATGTCCCAAGCCATCACAGGATTCTGAGATTTGATGAGACTCTTGGTCTCTCCTGCTCTCTACCTGAGACACTTTTTTTTGTGAAGCTTCGGCATTTCCTAAAGGGCTAGCTCTGCACTGAGATGCTGAAAATGGCAACAGAATCAAAACATCCATTCACATCTCAGACTGGGTCTCATGTTTCAAACACAGAAGATGAGAATTCAGTTTTACTATTATTTGTGTTCTACTTCTTCAGTCTCCATGACAGACTTCAGTCTCCATGCTGGTCACCTGGTAGTATACAAATTTTATTGCATATGTATATTCATGCATGCATATAGAATCAGTCAGAATGAAAAATATATACACAGTTAATGTGACTAAAGAATGCTGGAAGAAGGTCTAAACAAATGCCAACACTTCATCAAGCAAAGCAGGACTGAGAGAAAATCCAGAGGCACCATTTTTTTGCCTGGTTAAGCTGTATTGTTATGCTCTGTCCTCCTTTAGCACACCCCCACCTTTTGTACTAATCTTCCCTGCATCTGCTGCCAGCCAGGCCAAGCTCAAACAGCAGTGTCAATTCCAGGGTCACAGAGGTCAACGGTGACACCCGGTTTAAGTGTTATTCACTCTGATGCTGTGACAAGACAGATACAGCGTGGCCTGACTAAAGTGATGTATGTTAAATTTGTTGCAAATTACTGGCATGATGGATCTATTGATGACCCATTCCAGCTGTCAGGATGTCTCTATCAGTCTCTCAGTTACGCTTTCTCCTGCTGCTCAGCCCCCTCCCCCTCTGACTGCTCCCATCAAGCACAGGGTTGCTTCATAGTCCCTGAGAAACTCAGGGTGCAGAGCACAGGGAAACAAAGCATCAGCATCTTCTTGAACCTGAGGAGTGTTGAAAGTCAGCTCATGAGGGATAAAAGTTTGGTGGTTTATAGTCTTGAGTCACTGAGCAAGTTTGTATCATCTTAAGACCTATTGAAAAATATTTGTTAATAATAGGTTTCCAAGTTAATTCCTGTTTTCATCCAGTGTTGAAAACACAATAATATGAGCTGTTGCTTAAAGTATCTCATTCATCTGAGAAATTCTCAGAAGGGAAATAAGTCCTCTTTTAACTTTTGCTCTCAAGTAGAGCAGAGAGGTAACTGACCCAGACTCTCTACAGCAGAAAGTGGAAAAGCAGGGAAAGGCAGAGAGAGACTACTCAGAATATTCCCTCCCTACTGCTCCCTTCCCTTCATGGAGAAGCAATATCCAGGTTCTCTGGCAAGTGGCACTATAGCCATGGGAGGGAAGCACAGAAGCAACTTTAGAGCAGGTTCCTTGAAGAATCAAAGTTTTCCTGTAATCCAGGGTGGCTGAGACTCTCCAGTTTGTGCCCTGTGGGAAACAAGAAGTATGTGGGAAGCCAGGTCTGACTTTTGTCTATGCAGTGCTGGAGCCTGAGACAGGCATGGAAGTCTGATGTAGTGAAATGGAGTGAAACTGATGGAAACCAAATTGTCACAAGTATAATAGATCACTTCTACTTTCAAACCAATGTCAGTCCTACAAGTGCTTGCTCCTGGGCAGGTGCAGTAATTACAGAAGTTCAGCCCTTCCATACATTTTAGCCCAGACAGGTAAAGCCCTAGTCGTGACGATAAACAATATCCTGTTGCATAATTACATTGAAGGAGCATCTTATGCAAATTTCTTCTGTTTTAAAGCACTTTTTTCATTAGCTCCACTGTAGCTCTGAGGCATGCTAAGTTAGTTTTTTTCTTTTTTCTAATTATCATTACTTTCTACTGCTTCTGCACCTTTTGTTCTTTCATTCTGACCCACAGATTGTCATTCTTTAATTCATTTCCAAGAAACTCAAATTGGCGAATCTAAACCACTACAATGTTGCAGAGTAATTTTTAATAACAGGAAATTTCTTCACATGTAAAAGAAGAGCACAACTTGGTTGCAGTCCCTGAATTCTGAGCAGTTTGCACTAGCAAGGGATGGCCCAGGTGGTTCTGCTCTCCTATTTTCTCTCAGATAATATTAAAAGTCACACAGCAAACAGGGACATTAAGTAATGTTGAAATGCAGTGCCCAAACTGAAGAAAATCAGGATAGTTAGTACAAGAGAGAGCATTTACAAACCTGAAGACACACAGCTTATGAAGGACCATTATTGAACAGGGGGAGTGGAGACAACTGCCTTACTGCATTCAGTTGAACTTTTCATTGGCAGACCAATACGGTTATTAGATTTCCAATTTCACCAGCGTCTTCAGCATCTTTCAGTATGACAGATATCTGATCTCTTCCATTTTAGTTTGAGTGATCAAAACCCTAAAGAATGGAGGAACAGCAGGGACAAGGGTCACATTATTCTAGAATTGGGATAATGTCAGCCAAGGCTGTGGTTCCTTAGTTCATTTTAATTCCCTGTGGCTGTTTATTCATGGCAGAGATAAAACATTGACAATTAGGAAAGACTCTTGAAAAAATGGGCCCTTCAACAATTAAAAATTGTTGATAGAAGTAAAAAGAATTTTGCCTAGCTACCTGTGGATTGAATTCAACCCCAAAATAGTACAGAATCTGTACTTAAATGCTACACTAGAAACTTGGAGTGAGCTTTAAAGCATCTAACTGGATTATGAATCATGAGATACAGTTTCTAGATCTACCTTTCTTTCATCACAAACACTCACAAAACAGTCACCTGGATAGTCCAGGGCCTGAGCAAGAGAGCTTATCCTATTTCATACTACAGAAGCCATTCGGTGATCCTGAGAAAATAGAGACAAGAAAGGTACAAACACAGTTAAGAATCAGGCTATCAAATCTGAATACTCATAATAATTTATCTGAACTGTACCTCATCTGGAAAACAGACAGCATGAGAGCCACAGTACTCCTCAACTAGACAACAGCACAGTGTTAAGAAACACTGGCTGAGAAAGAACCATAAAAAGCTTAGATTGGAAAGAAACTTAAAGATCATCTAAGTCATCCCTACTAACATAAGCGGACCACTTTTATGCATACACTTTTTAAAAGCCTTTGAATGTATCTCCCAAACACAGCTCTCCTTTAGGGAAGAAGATTTTGACACAGAATAGATGTTCACCATGTTGACTCATGCTACACTTCAAATATTAAAATTCTATAGTGAAGCTGGATAAATATATGTTAACTATTTAATTACTGTAAAAATTGGAAACCCCATTTGAAGAACTTAAGAACCTGATATAGAGAAATAATTCACATAGATGTGAACTCTTTTCTCCTTACCTGTGCATCCATTTCCATTTTAGGTGATAGAAACACTCACTTTTGCTCTCTCTTGGCTGGAAAATGCATTCAATACGTTTAGGTACACATGCACAGAACATCCAGTATGCATTATCATGATAGGGTGAGTGATTTGGAATTTAATTTATTCAGGTAAAAGCAAAAACTGGATCAGAAATTGGACTTCCTGGGAAGGTTATGGCTACACAACAATTGCTTTGAAAAGCTGTATTTCAAAAGTATGAATTATCCATTTTAAGAGTAAATTTTATGTCAAATTTTTCAAGCTAGTTAAATTACAGAGAATGTCCCTTTCCTTTGCTTTGGTGATGCTTAGAACCAAAATTCTCACTGGTGCTGAGATACAGACAGGTTTATCACCGTCAAGGCACAGGGAAGTTCATGGTCAAAGACTACAGTGTTTCTGATATTGAAGCACTTGCAGTCTTAGAGAAGAAACAGGGTGAAGGTGTTGAGGATAGCCATTTTGAAAGTAAACACGTTCAATTAGTTTGAATTCCTTTGAATGTAACCCTCATTTTCTGAAAACTAATAAGATCAAAGCCTTAGGTGATATGACTTCAGACACTAAGTACATTTTTAACTCCAGGCAAAACTGCAGTCATTCCCATGGGTTGGCATCTTCTTTCTTTTTTTTCTTTCATATTCGTTTTCTTGCAGTCATTCACACTTTCAGTCATCCATATTTTAGCTTTTTCTTTCTCTTCCTTGTTATTTTTCTATTTCTTCCTCTTTTTGCCTTTCCTTTTTTCTCTTCTCTTCTCTTCTCTTCTCTTCTCTTCTCTTCTCTTCTCTTCTCTTCTCTTCTCTTCTCTTCTCTTCTCTTCTCTTCTCTTCTCTTCTCTTCTCTTCTCTTCTCTTCTCTTCTCTTCTCTTCTCTTCTCTTCTCTTCTCTTCTCTTCTCTTCTCTTCTCTTCTCTTCTCTTCTCTTCTCTTCTCTTCTCTTCTCTTCTCTTCTCTTCCCTTCCCTTCCCGCACCTTCCCTTCCCGCACCTTCCCTTCCCGCACCTTCCCGCACCTTCCCTTCCCTTCCCTTCCCGCACCTTCCCTTCCCTTCCCTTCCCTTCCCTTCCCTTCCCTTCCCTTCCCTTCCCTTCCCTTCCCTTCCCTTCCCTTCCCTTCCCTTCCCTTCCCTTCCCTTCCCTTCCCTTCCCTTCCCTTCCCTTCCCTTCCCTTCCCTTCCCTTCCCTTCCCTTCCCTTCCCTTCCCTTCCTTCCCTTCCCTTCCCTTCCCTTCCCTTCCCTTCCCTTCCCTTCCCTTCCCTTCCCTTCCCTTCCCTTCCCTTCCCTTCCCGTCCCTTCCCTTCCCTACCCCTCCCTTCCCTTCCCTTCCCTTCCCTTCCCTTCCCGCACCTTCCCGCACCTTCCCTTCCCTTCCCTTCCCGCACCTTCCCTTCCCTTCCCGCACCTTCCCTTCCCTTCCCTTCCCGCACCTTCCCTTCCCGCACCTTCCCTTCCCTTCCCGCACCTTCCCTTCCCTTCCCTTCCCGCACCTTCCCGCACCTTCCCGCACCTTCCCTTCCCTTCCCGCACCTTCCCTTCCCGCACCTTCCCTTCCCTTCTCTTTCTTCGTTAGAGAAAAAAAGCGACTTCAGATTTTCAGCTCTAAACAGGAAAGACATAACCATCTGTGCAACTATGACCTAATAATACAAATCCTCTAATTTGTCTTGGAATGGACAGACCTTTAAGCTAGTACACTTGCAGGCAGTGAAAAAAAAATGACATAAAAAAAACACAGACAACTGTGATATCATACCTTACTGCTTGCTATTCAGAGAGGAAGAAAAGACTATTTTTTTTCCTAGATATTGTAACTTGACATAAAAAAGTTCTTTATTATGTTAATATATTTTTCATTCAATTGGACAAATCTATGTCCCTAATATAGCCTGGAATGTATCCAAATATGAAAGCAAATCCTGGCTAAAATGATCCAAATTCCTTTAAGCTTATTATAGTAGTGATATTTCTGTCATGTTAACACCCTTCAATATTCCATTGGCAAAACCCCATGAAAATGTGATAAGAAAATTACATATGCAGTATGCACATTCTTAATAAGATTCATCAAATTACTAGTTTGAGAAACAATTTTTTCAACTTTAAAACGAGTAAAAATCACAAGGTAACTTCTAAAAGTTTGACCTCTTGCAGTTCTGGTACTCATCATCTCCTGCACAAGACTACCTGCAGATAAACTCCTGTGACCAAGTAACATAGCTACAGGAGACTGAAGTACTGAAGGGATGTAAAAGTGTTGACAACAAATGTCATGTGCCATCAGTAATTCCAGGGAATTCATCATTTTTCATTGCTGTGCTTTCAGCATAGCATTTCTTCCAAGTTGTATGACCACATCTTGAGAGCTCCAGGTTAGACCTATTGACCACATCTATGTATCTCTGACCATTATGTACCATCTCTTGATGCCTGTGCACTGAGGAATGTCCTCAATGTTCAGACAATCAAGTATGTTCCCATGACTACAGAACAGGGCTGCATAAAAAACATCTTTAAACTACTGCGATTGAACCTTTCAAAAGTCTTTCCAAACAGCGATGTAATGATGATCAGATTAAAATCCATCATGTAATAGTAATAGGTAATGAATAATATATCTTGATTATAGCTCTTCTCAGGCCAATTATCACTAAAACAGATATGAACAAAACAAGCCAGATGGTCTGGTAAAGAATGTCCATAAATATCCCAGCCACGCACCCTCTGGCATAAAGTGCCAAGATCTGCTTCCACTGTTCTCAGCAGGAAGCACCTTTCTCCAAAAATAATCTCTCTGAGCAGTTTGCTGAAATTAAAGTCCTTATTTGAAGGATAAATTACAGCATAAAAGGGGTTTGTAGGAAATAAAGTTGGAATCATATAGAAATAAAAATGCAGGTAAGTCGTGTGGTAGAGCTTCTCTCAGATATGAGGACTCTGTACCATGTCCCCTCTTTGTGACTCTGATGTTAAGCCTCCAAGATAAACTTCCTACAAAATGGCTCAGTAACAAACAAAAAATGATTGTGTATGAAACCACTCAAGCTATAACAAGACTAATCCAATGTGCAGTGCTTTAAATTGCTGAGAAGTTTGGAGTCTTTTTTCTTTGTCTTTCCTTGGGGCTTCTCCATGTGCTGTAACTTCTCTATGCATGGAGAGTATAGTTAGTATTTTCATTTGCTGCCTAAGTAGCAAATTACCCTGTAAACAGCCCACAAGAGCTGGTCTGTAATTGAATTGTAACTGTTGACTTTAGACATTTGGTATATTTGCTGCAAGAAGTAAATTTTCAAAACTTCATCTTGATGCAGTCAGACAAAATGAAAGGTAATATTCTTTATCTGCCACAGATTGCTGCAGATGAACTGCTTTCATATGAGCTTAAATAAGATTTAGTGTATTCCATCCTTCAGCTGGCCACAATTGAAAGTGATCAGGATCAATATAGCTGCCCCTGAATGCAGCCCAGTATTGTGCATTACAATAGAGGAAATGGCTGTATTCAAAATTTTCCTGTGTCAAATTAATTTCCATGTTATCTCCAAATTCAATTAGATGGGAACCCCGTGTAACTAAAAAAGTGTCCGACATCCCTTAGTGACAAATTACGGTGCTTAGTGTGCATATCAAGGTGAAGTGTTGAGCCTTGCTAATCTTCTCACTAATTCTCAATTACCGTAAAATGAAGCCATAAATCACACAGACAGGGGATCGATGGAAATGTTGTTTTCAGGGTGATTGGCAGCCTCCCCAAAGGTTTTCTGTAAGTTGGTTTAAGGTTACCATTCTCTAAGGGGAGGGATGAGGTAGTCTTGCTCAATCTCTATGATATAGGCCCACAGGCCTTTTGGGGATAGTGGGGAGGGACAGCACCAATTTCAGCCCATCAGACATCCAATTTTTCTCCTTTTCATACCTGCTGTAGTAAATGAGAAACAAATTAAATTTCACTCCACTATCTCCACAGAAACCATTTAAATTTTTCATGGAAACTAAATTGTCCCTAGACAAATAGCCCCCTGATTCTATGAAAATATACTGGAGCGCTGGGGACAGAAATAAATTTGTGTCACTCTGGATATGCCATTCTCTGTAATGTCATTCACTGCCGGCCAAGAAATGAGTCCCTCCCGGAACACAATGGTAAAGCCTTGTGCTCTGGTGGATTTGCATTGTTCCCCCACTCTGGAGCGGTCTAATATTCTTCCTGTTATTAATTTGCAGCCTAGGTTTTACATTCATGAGGCCAAGATTGAAATGTAAATGAGGCACAAAATAAGTAGTCAGCAGTAGCCCTGGCCGAGCAGCCTGTGTCATAGACTCATGGACTTACATGAAAATAGTTATCACTCAGAGAGATTAGCAGCTCAGAACATCAATCACTGCTGCAAGGAAACAATGAATAAAATCGCCCCGACACGAGGAAGGAAATTACCAAAGCTTTAAAGTGGAAAGGGAATATGTAATACTGCTACCTGTTGTTGAAGCACTAAGGCTGTAATAAAAGAAGCTGGGCTCCTGCTCTCTCTCTCTCTCTCTCTATCTCTCCCCCTCCCCTGTTCCTGTTGATAGCTGATATTTAAATTGTGCCATTTTTCTCATCTCAATTTATCTATTAAATGAGCTGCATTTCCTTGGCCAGAGGTATACGATACTTCACATCACACTCAAATGAAACCCACAGTTTTGAGTCAGAATCTGCTTTAAAATGATGACACTCTATATATCATCCAATCTCTTGGCAAACAAATAGATATATAAGGCCTGAGTCCTCCTCAGGTTTCAGGGAGGCTCAGAGGATGCCAGACTTCAAGCAAGCAGACAAAGGTGGCTTTAGTTCACTGTTGTGCTTTCCCAATTCTCAGTTGATGCAAGAAGCGGTGCAAGACTGCAAGTAGGGCAGTCTCAGGCCAGCTTTTCCTCAATAACCTCTGAACAACTCTAAGAAGCTCTCCCAGGACCTATCAGTAACTAGAACTTGGAAAAGATTCAGTTAATTCTCATTTGCTTCAGCAACTTTGATAACCTTCTTCAGAGGGGGAAGTGTTGCATTACCTGCTGGACTTCTTTCCTTGAGTCTTCTCTGTATTCATTAAATACAAAACAACATTCCATCTACCACAATTAGTTTTGTCTTCCTCTGAGGAAGACAATCATGTGCCTGATTATCACAGCTGAACAGCAAGAACATTTTCTTATAGTATTTGTTATTTAGACAGCAGAAATATAGCCACATTTTACTAAAAGCATGCCAATTTCTGGTCTAAATTTTCATTCCCCAAAATTTAGACTTTCAACCACAAGAATAACTTTAAAAATGCATCTAGGAAGATGACTTTAAAGAAAATGCCAAAATAAACTCTAGTCCTTCCTTTTCTAAGGTAGCTTGTAAATGTGGCTGGTCACAAGACTGCAGTGGGTGGAAGCATCTTTCTGACCTGCTTTCCCAAGGATACTGGACTCCTTCTCATGTGTCTGCCTTCAAAAACTCTGTGGGGAGAATTATTAAGGAGGAAATGGTTCCGTCTGGGTATACTTTCTGTTGTCTTTCTCTTACTTTAAACACTTAAGACTGTTTAAAAATATATAATAAATTTCAAACTGTTAAAAATATAATGTCCCCCTCTTAAAGCAACTTGGTTTGGGATTTAACAAAAATTATTTATAACTTATATCCTTAGATATCACATTTCATGTAAGGTGTTACATTTAAGATGTAATTATTTTTCATGCAAAAATACCAAAAGAGTCTAAAAAGCTTTATATTTTAATGCCTGTTTTAAAAAAAGACAAACCCAGTCTTAAAATATTGGTCTAAGGAACTGGCAATGACAGCAAGATTGGAAACTAAATCTCCATTTTATGTGCAAAACAGTAGATCATGCTGCCTTCAGAAACCAGCTTCCCATTCTATTCCTAATCAGGAGGAAGAAAAAAATAATGTATGTAAGATACTGAAATAACCTATTAAAAAATTCTGTGTTAGGTGAACAATACCATGAATATTTCTTATTAGATGGGCAATGGACATTTTGGTCAAATAATCCCTGGAGAATCGGAACTGAGCTGAACAAAGTACTAGCATATCAGAGCTATTGCATATCAGAGAAAGCAGCACTGTCTCAAAAAGCTACTTTTTTCATAAATAGAGATACAACCATTTTCACTGAATGCTCATTTTAAAAAGCTCAATACAGCCATATTATATAGAGTGAGTTTTGAACAATAATGTGCGGTAATGTGTTCAGTAACTTTATTCTGTTTCTTTCTGCAGAAGTTCACTGAGGATAATGCAAACAGCTAAGAAAAGGAACTTGAAAGTTAGGAGAAGCAAAGGGACGACAAATAATCAGATGTTCAGCTGTGCATTAAAATGTTCTTTTGAGAGGTCAAGAAATTGATCATGGGTGACATAGCAGAAGATATTGAACCTTAAACTGCTTTGTTCTTTTTTTCTTTGCTTTAAAGGACAAAGTCAGACCCAACTTGTTACTGGAGCTTTAGAGCCCGGCAGCAGTGTGCAATTTCTGCCTAAGGAGCAGGAGCAGCGCAGCTCACATGGTTCCTATCCCAGGCAGCAGCTTCTGCTCTCAAACCCCTCCTGTTTTCCTCTTGTTGTCATTGTCTTCACTCTTAGTGTCTCAAAGTATCTTTTTAATTGCTTATCAAATGGATAGTTATTGTATCATAAAATCTTCAAAGCCATTTCCCAGTCCCATTCAGTTGTGGAGCTGAACTTTTATACAATGATATATCACAATGGATTATGCTAATAAGCTTGTTAATAGCTCCAGCAGTGTTAACTGAGCGCATTAAAACAAACTGGTCCTTGCAATAGATTGGGAAATATTTTATAATGGGCATGTGATCTAAGAGCAGCCATGACAAGGCTAGTAAATAATAGCAGAAACTGGCATGACCAAAGAAATGCTCACCTAAATTATTTATATGTTAATCAAAAATACAGTTGTTAAGCAATATCATTAGTTCATTACTAATTGGTTTATGGATTTGTGATGAATTACTTATTTGCATGCAAAGTAAACCCTCAGCCTTTTGTTCATCACTTCCAACCTTCAAATACTTGCAGGTTTTCTCTCTGCAGCACTCGTCCTTCACTAAAATGATTACATCAGCTTGTCAGAGAAAGTAGATTTTCAAGGTAAAGACATAATTTTCTTCTGAAATATATGCAATATATTATTGTCGTGTATTTTGTAAAAGTCATAATATATCAGAATTTCATGCTTGAGAGATATGCAATTAATTCTATACAGTGTATATTTTTCCTTACTCGCCACCAAAAATCCTACACTTTGAACATTTATTAGTAGTGGAGACTTGTTTCATTCATATATATCAAGTTGAACTGTCAGGCACGTTATTGTGGGGAATGTTAAATTCCACCTTAGTGGAATCAGATTGGGCTGAATATAACCAAAGAACTTAAACACCCCTCTGGATGTATTGTGGGACATCCTAGAGATGTGACACAGTGATTTTAAGGTGAAGGTGAAGATCAGTCTTTCATTTGGTGCCTGAACTCATAGGCAAATTTCTTAATTATAAGGTTTTCAGAACTGCAGTCTCCCATCAGGCACTTCTCTGCTTGTCCTTTGTTTCCCTCTCTTCCTCATATTCTTATTGCAGCTCCTTCTTGTCATCTCCTCTCTGTTTCTACTTCCATTTCCCTTTGTAACATTTTTCTTTTTCAGTTATCCCCCTCAATGCAACATAGTCACTTATGTTCCCAGCTTGCACCTGATTTTTTCCAGCCTCACTGCTTCAGACTAAAGGAGCTACACGCAGGAACTATCATTGCATTTTTCCCCCTTTTGAGGTATTTTCCCTGAAAGGAAAGCTTAAACTATGTCTTTCCTTCTCCCTTTTCCCTTTTCCCTTTTCCTTTTTTCCCTTTCCCTTTCCCTTCCCTTCTCTTTTCCTTCTTCACTTTTCTTTTCAAAAATCATGTAAGCTATTAATATAATTGAATTAAATTAATATTGTCCGTCAACTTGGCACACATTCTTTTGAAAAAAAAAATCACTTTTCTCTCTCTTAGAAGTTACATTACAAGAATAATTATTTTTAAAATATATTCTTCAAGGAGGTAGGGATCAGTATAAGCTTCCTAGAGATTTTTCACCTATTGTTATTATTAGGCAGAAGTTCCAGATGTATTAATGCAAATAGGCCCAGCAAGGACCAGCAGTCCAGGATACAACAACAAGTTACTGTGAGAAAAAACTAATCCAGGTGGAGAACTCTCTTCCAACCAATATCTCTATGCAATGAATTAACCAAATCTCACCTTTCAAACACACCCTGCAATTGATTATCATTTCCCTTACAGAAATCTACCTTCTGAATATCTTGGAAACCCTTGTATCGGTTGACCTTCTAGGGTTTTGTCTTTGCAATCACAGAAGTTGTAGTGCGTTTTCCAGCAGCTGCAGGTTGTTTTTCTTTGGTATTTATCATCCACAATCTGGCTCAGCCCAGCAAGACATGCATCACAGTCTAATCCAAGTAAGTCTCACAAGGACAAGAGAAACCTGACCAAAATAAAAAAAGGAAGTGAAATGTAACACAGAAAAAGACCACTCAAGACAATGGACAACTTTTAATGGTGGGTTAAAGTAAAATTTTTATTACTGATAATAATTTATTATAATAGTAATAGTAATAGTAATAGTAATAATGAAAATAATAATAACAATAATAATAATAGGCAATATAATAGACAATAAGACAGGGGTTGAGACAAGCTTTCCAAATATTCTTTGAATATTCATCTCCAAAGAGATGAACACAGCATCCAGTTCAGTCACACCCTGGTTCAGTACCACACACAAGTAAATATTGCAGATAATTTTGTAAAATTCTTTATCTTTTTATGGTGGAGAGTTTACATCAGAAAAATCCTTGTCCACCGGTCCTCTTTAAGTCAATCTTGGATGACTGCAGCAACCATGATGAGGTTCTTTAAACTCCTTATGCCATGTTTAAAGAAAAAAAAACAAAACAAAAGATTGCTAGTCTTCAAGCAAGTTAGGGCTGTATGAAAAGTTAGATTTCCCACTAACCTCTCACAGCATGAGAAAACCAATGCATACATTGAGTCCCTTCTTTGCTGCTCATATGTTGGAACCTTGACCTTTTGTTACTGACGTATTTGTAAAAACTTTTTTTTGTCTTTTACAGCTGTAGCCAGATTAAGTCTTAGTTAGGCTTTAGCTTTTCACCTTTTCTCTCTGCATAACCTCACAACATCCTTGTGAGACAGTTCCCACTTCAGATATTTCTGGAGAGAAATCTGACTGAATCCAGCAGGTATAAAAGCGTGGAATTTTCTGAGGTATCTGAGGAGCTTCGCCTATCCCAAAATTATATTACCTGTTCAATATCTGAATTTACCAATGCTGACATTGCACGTCCATGTGAGAATTACTGGACTTCTAATTATTGCAAACCCTCAATTTTTTTTTTGCATGTGCAAAATTGAGATTGAAACTACCACAGCTCCTTTAAGCACCTAAAGGCCAGCACAACTCACCTACTGCCGTAGAGTAACTCCTAATCCACAGCAGTGAACACAAGCCAAATTTGTTTCCTGAAGCAGGAAAGGAAGGCTCAGTCAACAAACAGAAACCCATTCTCTCTCTCACTACTGTCTTGGTCTGCCTTCCTCCATCTGTCTTGACATGTCTTTCTCTATACAGAGATTTGTGGAAGGATTCAGCTTTAGCCCCATGTTTGTGCTTCGGTTCACCCTGGGCCTCCTAGAAGCTGCCAATCCCAGCACATGTGCCAAAAATGTGGCTGGTACTGGCTTTGAGGACACAGCTGTAATGAGCTTCGGGGTGCCAGAACACACATAGCATGCCCCTCAGCCTTTGAAGCCCTGGAGGAGTTTTGGGTGGTGAGCTGTTGTCTCCAGAGTATTATGCTTTCTTTCAGAGTGACTGACAGGAGCTCTCTCACCCTCTGAAGCTGCTTTCTCTGTGGCTCCTTCCAGGTCTCACCTTCTCACTTCTCTGTTCAGGGAGTCATGTGGCCACTCATCACCCATGGAAAAGGAGGTGTCAAGCTAGAACCAGCTCAGCAGGAGAGAGCCTGATACGTTCTGGTATGACTACACTTAAGGAAAAAACAACAGTCACCAGTAGATGTCTGCCTACAAACAAAGATGGGATGAAAAGTGAAAGAAATCCCACTTTTTCGTTAGCCTCATTGTCAAAAAAAAAAGCACACAAAACGAGTCAACTAGGTACAAGGAATGAAGTAAGTGATCTTTTCCCATTATAATCAGGGCACAGAGCCCATGATATCTCCAAGAGCTCAATCTAAATAAGGCCCCATCCCCTCGTCTATTTCACATTATGAATAAAAACATGAAATTAGTTTTATGTCAGAAGAACAACCCTTAAGACACTTGTAACTTATAATTATAATTTCTAAGCTGTTTGGCTTGTCAGTATTAAGGAATTCACAGCCCAAGACTTCCAGGACTTTATAGGCTGAGACATGCTGTGCCAGCTACTGAAAATTAACTATGAATCTCTCATCTGCATCCTGATTTATTAATTACAGTGAGAAACAGAAAGTTTAAAAAAGTACTGCATGTGCATAGCCTGATAGAGTGGAAGGAGCCACTGGCTGTGTTCTGCTCCTGTTCAATAAACTACCAGCAATGGGTAGTTTCTAGTAGGGGTTTCTTCCTGCCAAAGTATTCAGTAGTTTTCTTGTAAATATACACTGCAAAATTTTTACCTTCACTGAAGAGTAGAGCTGGCCAGTGTTAATTTCAGGATTCTGCTGGATTCACTGGTGGCAAAAAATGAAAAGATGTCTTGGGACTCTCTTTGCTATGCAAAACTTCATTCCCTTGTTAGGTCTGGCTGAAAATGTTAACATTGCCTGTGATGTACTTTGAAAGAATATTTTTTTTTTTAATAAGAATTTTTAAATGGAAGGCTGAAAAAAAAAGAAATCAGGAACTGAAATCCACTTTAGGTTTTCAGGTTTTACCAAACAACATGAAAATAAATTAAAAAAAATAAATAAAAATATTACATCCAAGATATTTAAAGATATTTTATCAAAATTTTGTTCTTCCAAAAAAATTATTTTACTCTTAAGAGGTACAATTCTATGACTGTGCAGTTTCTTCACATTCTATTTTAACCCCGGTTTTGAAAATTTTTTACAATAATAACTCTGAAATTCTACCCTTTACTATTATTTTAAGGATTTAAGAGGATTGTCTGTATTTCAGGGGTTTTTTAGGGGGGGAGGGGGTGGGCAGATTAAGGATTTTTTTTTTTTTTTTCTCAAAGTCATCTGGTTCCATTTTGTAAGTGAAACACTTTGTGATAGCAAAACAGCCTGGATACTTAGAGCAATAAGCGATACAATTGTTTCTGGAAATAAAGGCAAGTAGCAATCACCCTCATCAGTTTTGGATGGAGAAATGAAGGCAACTAGGCTAAAATAACTTGCCCAGCTTATTATTGTTCTGACTACCAATGCCAAGAGGATGTATGTCTTTGGTTTCTGGGTCCCAAGCACCCTAAAGCAGGATGCCCTGAGGGGGTACTGCTCTAATGAAGCTCCCAAATATTCTTTTTTTTTTTTTTTCTCTCCCAATTTCTTCTGGCACTGTTTCTTCTTAGCAATGTTGCCCGTCTTGCTTCTCCCCCTCCTCATCTATGGGCTTTCGTTATGTACCCCTCCACTGTTTGAAATTTTAAAAATTTCAATTGATCAACAATGAAACAAAGGCAAAATAGAAGAGTCTCCAGAATTTCAAGGGGTTTCATTACATCAGATGCATTTAGAAATCACTCCTGATTTTTATTTTGCAAGATTAAAATCCAATGACAAAAATTTTCGTAATTGAATCACTATAGCGCCACTTAAGAGTACAAATTTATAATTAGACATGGGACACTGACATTTATTTTCCTTTTTTATGAACAGAACATTTCTGAACTTCTAGTAATGCTGGTATTCAGCCAAACACAAAATAGAATTTGAAATTAAATTTAAAGGAGCAAAGAACCCAAAGAGAATGTTCTTGACTCTGGCATTAAAAAAGGCTTTTCAGAGTTTATACATTCTGGCTGTGACAGCGTTAAATGACTCTTCACAGATATTTGATATATATTGACTGTACCAGATTAAAAGTTAGACTTTATTTGTAGCATAAATCTGGTAGATGAATATGTAATGTACATTCTTCTTTTATCGCAGTCATAGAATACACTGAAACTTTAAGCCCCCCAGAATGTTTTCTACATATTTCCCTCCATATTTTGTATTCATAGAAATAATCACATTAGTTGTTGGATACCCTTTAGTAACACACTCTCCTTTTAGTAAATAAAAAAGACTGCCACTTTCCATCATTTCACAGCACCTAGAAAGACAGTAAAATCTTCAGAGCGATCGCATCTTTCTTTTGCTGGCTCTCACACACATTCCCCCTAGAGAAGCAGATGTTTGACTTGTCTCATGTAAAAGGCAAAAATTGAGTTACAGCTTCAGTTTGCAAGATTTGCAATGTTTGCTACAGTTTATTAATGTTAACCAAATAAAAATGACATTAGTGAAAAAGATCTACATGATATCTCAGAACTCCCAAGATTAGGCCAGATGGTCACTTCTAACTGATATAATCTAGTAAGCTCTGTTGAGAGACAGGCTATTGATTGAATTTCTGCCTTTAAATGCGAGCTCCATATCTGCACATGTCCACAGTGATATCAGTTGCTTGAAATCCAATACAGAGGTGTAGATTGGGAGATGATGTTAGTTGCTACCTATTAAAACTGTCAATTCCATCTGTTGTCTAACACTTTAAAATACTGAGTGTAGTTTTTAATAGATCAGTATTAGATTAAGAGGCCGTATATCAAGGCTCTTACTAGCTGAGAAGTGTGGGTAAATGTGTAATTAAATGACACAATGGAAAAGGAACTCCGTGGGCTGGAACTGGCCCAAATTAGCAACAAGCAGGAAGCAAAAGCTGTGATTTAGGATTTCTGCAGCCGCCAGACTTCCCTAAATATGAATAATGTGCAGCCCTATTGAAATTATCTTTACAAGCAAGTATATCATGATTAAAACTTGCAAGTGCTGTAAGACTTATGATTATCCAGCTCCCCACAGTGCACTTCCAGAGGTTCTTCAGTGGCTCTACATCTGCCTAACTACCGTGTCTTATGGCATTCCCACAAGGGCTGTTTCAGACGGCTGGTGGCAGCCCCATCAAAGCCATGCTTCTGGAAGGCTGCATCCCTAAAAGACCCCTACCCCTCAGAATATAGTTGAAAACCACCTCTGGAGGTCCTGGGATGACATGTAGGGTGGGGATTCAACCTGCTCCTTCTCACAGGTGTGCAGTATCTCAGGGCCCTTGCCTGGTACCAGGGGCTGATAGAGAGGAAGGGTGATGGACAGCCACTTCCAACACTGCCAGCCCAACATCCAGCAGCTACTGCTGCTTAAATTTAATCAGAGGGGAAAGCCATCCTTCTTGAGCCCTTTGTACCAAAGGAAAGGGAAAAACTTCTGTAAGAGAAGGCAGGAGAGAGAAAAATATTAGGGAATGGATCTTAAATGCAGACTCATAGAAGAAATTTCTTGTTTTATAGCTCTTAATATTTGTATGTAGGAGCTAAATGAACATACCCAGGATGTTGGAAGAAAAACAGAAATCCTCCCTGGAAAGGGCCAGAAGCAGGATTCATATAAAATCCGTGGCTTATTTTACTCACTACTTTTTTGTTAGAATAAGCAAATAATCTCCTAATTATTGATCCCAGCTGGGTCAGTGCTTCACAAAATAGAGGAGAATGTGGGTTTAGTGCTCTTTTTGCATCAACTTTCAGAGGACATTTCAGTTTAAGTATGAATTTTCAGAGCCACATTATGGTGACTTGTGAAGGATGCAGAAGAGGTTCCAAGAGAGGAGTTTGGAAGCAACTTGAAAAATTCTGTTTGCAAACTACTAGTGAAGGGTAGTAAAAACAGCTTTATAAATTCCCTCAATATACCACAAGAAGTGTTTTGGATACATAAAGTCTCTTCATGTTATTAACCAATACAAGGCACATGAAACATTCATGGAAAATTAATGTTAAATGAATACTACAGTACACTTGTAGAATACAAACTGTGAATTCAGAAACACTGTATTCCCAGCAGATATGCAATTTGAAGAATTATGCTCATTCCAGACAGAAACAGAGACAATATTGTGTGATGTAACTGATAAATTAACCAGCAAAGGTCCAGCCTCATGTATCAAATACTCAAAACAAAACTGTAGGACCAGAAATATTTCAGGGTAGCATGAACCTACTTAGAATAAAAAACTTCTTCAAGAAACCCAGAAGTAGCCACATTATCCACAGAAACAATAAAAATTCAATTAATTGATTACTTAGACAGTTCTGCTTGTTGCTTACTACCCTAAGCAAAGAAGCTGTACTTCAAGAAAGCAGAACCTTCATGATCTTTTTCTCTAAAGTTTGAAACATTTGATACACCACAGCAGAACAGAGGTAATAAGTGTTTCAAGTGTGGAAAATAGCAATTCTACCCTCACTGTGGCACTCTTTTAAGGGTCATGATTCATCAGCATATCTACTTTGGTGGTATTCTCCCTGATATGAATGACACCACCAAAACCCAAGCCAACAAAGAATTTTAAAGGTATTTCATAAGAGTTAAACCTTTTTAACATGAATGGACAGAGAAAGGGACTGGGTATTTCAAAGCTTTCAACATGCTTTAAACTAAAAATGCTAGATTTAATTATCATAATGAGACAGTGAAAAATCTTACTTCATAAACCAGACTTGATCAAACTAAAGATTAAAAATCTTAGATACATTTTAAACTTTTTTTATTAACCCAAATGGTAGAAGAAAAATAGTGACTGTAGTAAACAGTTATTTTAAACAGATAATAAGCTTTTTAACTGATGTTCTCACGTGGGACCAGGAAAATTAGTAGCTAAATATAAAATCTGTTATTTTAATATAATATCTCTCCCTCCATTCTCTGGCTGAAATGGAAGTTCACAGAAGGAACTAGCACAACAGCTGAACCAAAATCATGGTAAAATGTTAGATCTACAAGTTAGTAGGGTATTTTAGGAAGAAGATGGTTTTAGTGACATCATAGATGGGAGGAGTCACATAAACAGAAGCAACTCAAGTTGAACCTTACCCCATTATACACATCACATACTTTGGCAGTTCCAAAGTTTACAGACTCTCCTACCATACGAGTTTTTGGCTACTCCTTTCCTTTACGCCCAGGACTTCTAAGCAACCAGTTAGATTCATGGTTCCTTACAGGACTTGTTATGTTTATCAGTGGTTCTCTATTTGTGGTCATGCAGCAATCAAATACTAATTTTACATGGAAAGGAACACAGTAGATGACTTACCAAAATAATATATTAGAGGAATGATGATAATGTAAATCATAAATTTGGGATGGGAGAAAAAAATTATCTGATGTAGTATAAACTAATTATGATGAACTGCATGCATATGCACACACAAACACACATACTAAACAACTGCCTGAAAAAGCACAAGGTGTAGGATTTCAGCAGATCAAGGAAAAACAAGAGCATTAACATTGCATAAGATGATTAAGGGGATAGCATCAAACATATGGAATATTCTCCTGCTAAAATACACAAAGGATTCTATTGCTATTGAATTTTTACCAGCTGCCAACTTGGCTAATAGTGTTATGAGAACACAGGGATGGGACATGCCTTGAGACTAAGGGGGATCAGCTTTGCTGACTGCAGAGTCTTTATCCACCTCTCCCCAAAACCGTCCCTAATCCACACTCTTCTGCCACTGTATTTTCCAGCTCCAGCTCAGAGCTGCTATTTCTTTCTGGTTGGAACTGCACTGGAGATGCAAGTACTATATCAGAGGAAGAAGACATGGGGGCCAAGAGAAGGATGGAGAGGAAGAAAAAGAGACAAGGCAGCTGAAGGCTCTTTTCCACTTCCATCTCACTCCTTTTCTTCTCAAAGTGCACAATGTTCTCAATGAGACCTTGAGCACCCCACAGGCCCCATAGGTCACAGTCTGCCCAGTAGGAGTCACTAAGTGTGGAGCAGCGTTGAAAATCTGTTGCCTTTTGAAAAGCTTTTACTGTGTGCTGAGTTCTTTCAAAAACCCTGAGTTGTGAGCAATTCTGAAAATTGGTTTCTTGGGAGTCTGAAATACTTAATATTATAGCACCAAAGTGCAACTGCATAACAGGAGCTTGATCCTCAGTGCCTGGTTAGCTAACTTTTTGGCTTTGTATAGTAAATATCATCAGGTCAATGATGTACCTGTCCTCACCCATCCTTCTGTTAGTAAGATTTGTTTACATAAAATAGAACTTACTGAATCATGTCTATTTTTGCATGGTATTTTCAATTCCAGATGAAGGAGAGAGAGTGACCTGCCTGACATGGACACACTGAATAAGAAGGTCCTTTCTAACAAGTTATTGCAACTGCTGTTCTTTTTGTAGGTTATTTAGGTTTACCTATTCATAATATCACTTAACACAATTATTTTCTCCGCTTATATCTTTATTGTAACAGTAAGTGTCACCGATGCAGCAGCAAGAACAACCCAGAGAAAAGATTGCAACTCATTATCATTCATTACTGTAGTGAAGAGAGATTAGAAACATAATGGGAACTGAGAGAAGATGTACCTTTGTGTCACTTACCTCGTACTTCCCTCAGAGCTGGGAACTTCCATGGGCGGTGATAGTGCCCCGGTCACTGGCTGCCAGTCAGTGACCTTGGGTGGGTAACTCGACCTCTGTTGCCCCAGTGTAAGCTCAGATAAAAGGTACAATCGCATGGAAACACGGTGCTGTGTGTGAGACCTTTCCTGCTTTTTCCTCAAAAATCTATATTTTTGAGCTTATGTAGATAGAGCCGCTTAGCGAGTTATAGTAGTTTAATACTTCCCATTATAAGACCTAATTTTCAGATGTTGTAACTTTGCCAAATTCTAATAGTCCAAGCAAAAATATTTCATGTTGTGTGACTGCCACAGTGTGACAAAAGAAGTAGTAGTAATACGTGGAATTTTAAGGATCATTTCTAAAGATAAGGTGTTTCTAAACAAAACAAAACAAAAAAAGTTCACCATATTAAAGTAATGATTAAAACAGTATGACATACAAGCCGCCTGCTTTGGTACAGCAATATGTTATTTGTTAGGAAGTGCCATCTCTGCTGGCAACTCATCTTTTGCCACCATCTGAAAATCCAAGTGTTCTTGAACAAATTGCTCAATTTTGTACAAATCTGTTTGTTAATATTTAGTGGAAAATAATTTTGTCTCAGAGACTGTTATTTGAAAATTTCCATCAACATACAGAATGTTCTACTGTCTCATCAGTCAGAACAGGAAGGGGCCATGGAACCAATCACACTTCATCCACTCACAGCTCCTGTGCATGACTGGAGTGCCTGGGTGATGGACTAAGGAAGACTTTTCAGCGCCTCTGTCCCATGGCAGCCTTTAATTTTGCAGCAGTACCTGCACCATGAGGAGGAGAGCAAACTGGTGAACAAACACTCCTATTCTGGGCTTGTCATAGCCACAGGTTAACTCACGTGATTGTAAGGAAGAGCAACAAGTCCAGACTCCAACAACCAATAGCTTATAAAATTATTCTGGGAAAGAAACAATGAACATGTCCATGTCATAGATGAATGGTGCAATGACACCATGTGGAAAGAGGCTGGGTTTGTTTTTTGTTTGATGCCAAGTTCTTATGCACTTAGAATATCAAAGTTCACAAGGAAGACCCAAGGTCTGCAGTGATTCCAGGCATTTTGTCCAACAACTGAAGAGCACATTGTTGCATCATAACCTTGATACTTCAACAGCACCTAACAGAGTCAGACATCCTTCACATGCAAAAATTCTACTTTTTGACTATAATACAGCTTCATACTCTGAAGCCTAATGCACAGTTATAAGTTTTTTCTTTCAGCAAACTCAGATTTTAGTGGAAGGTGCAAACATTCAAGCAGTCTCTACAAGAGCTAGATGAAGTAAAGTTTATCTGTGAAGGCACATAGCTCAAGCTTTCCTCTACCATGTCTACACTTATTCAGTACACTACAACATTAGTTTTAACTCCATTAAATACCTCTGCTCTGCATTATGCCTTGTAGTTTCCTATATCACAAAAGAAACAGAGACCAGAAGTCATGCTTCCAGAGATGAGCTGGAGGAACGACTCGTGGCACATCTTTCCTTCTCCTGTCAGTGATACTAATAAATAATCTGTAATAGTGTCTCGCAAATATATGACTGCAAAGCTGGTGGGGCAAACATACTGCCAAAAATGTGTTCCTAATCTTGGAAATCAAAGTTTCAACACAATTATATATACAAATTCGCCTTACATTTAGGATTTTCTGAGGAAGAAGAGTTTACAGACTGAGCCTGCTGAAAAGTGAACATCAGCATGTTTTTTCAGAAGCTCTCAGCATGAAGTGGGTGGTATTTCTCGGAGTGCAGCCAGACAAGTGTTGAGAATGTTGGATTCCACATCTCATTTCAAAAGCTCGTATTTGAAAATGATCCAGTCTGACAAAGCCTATATTTAATATGAAAATAACACCTTACTGAAAACTTCCTATAGGAGGACTCCTCATAAAATCCGTACCATAGGACACAGTGGGTGACTGAACTTAGTACCTTATTTCCCAGGCAATGGATGCTATGTAATCTCATCCAGAAATTTACCATTGTCTATCATACTATTTATTAAAGTTCATGGTTCAAGTTCAGACTGCTTGGTTTTGGACTTTTTTTCTCCTACTTAGTGTATTAGACAGTTGTTCTAAAATTGAATTGATGAATGGAAATCTTTAAATTTTCATGATCGTCCATGGACAGCATGTGTGCAACATGCCACGGGAAAATCCATGTGGGGTCTGTCAACACTGCATGAACATGGGATTCCCAACATCTGAAGTGGCATGAGATTTGTCCATTCTCTGCATTCCCCTTCCCATTCTACCTTATGAGAACGGCTATTTTATTATGCCAGTTGTCGCATATCCCTCCCCTGTGCACAACAAGTGTGAGCCTCAAAATTCAGTAATTTTATAGTCATCTGTTCCTCAGTTTAGTTTGGTATCAGAGATCACCAGCTTGCTTCCTCTTAAGCACAGCACAGATTTAGTAACCTGTCTTCAGTCTGGTGAGCAGTCATGAATAGAGGTGGGAAAATGATGACTTGTCACATTTAAAGAGCTGATACCTTTTGTGAAACCTATTTTTCAGTGTGCTGATGTAGGCAGCACCTCCAAATACATTAGGAAATTAGTCAAGTTAGTAGAAATGACTAGTAAAAGGTAATTAATCTAATCTAAAAATGTTGTTGAGCTCATAAGTAGTTTCTATTGCTTTCTGGTTTTGGAGGGGTTTTTTGGTAGTGTTTATAGGAGAAAAAATACTGCTATTATTGCCTATTTCAAAATAAAGTACTGCAGCTGCTAATTCAAGCTCTAATTAAATGCACAATCCTGAACTTGATATTTGCTTGTGTTTCATGTCATTTCTCGTCTCAGACTTCAAGACAGACTCAAAGCTGACATCTCTGGATCCTTCATAGAATATTCTTCCCTCTGTTCAGACTTCTCTGTCGTCAAAAATGTGGCTCAGATATTTGTGTGTGTATGTCTGCAGGTGATGGACAGAAATTTAACAAGCTTTTATTATCTACCCTTAGTATCAGCCTGAATCTTTTGGTTAGTTGGGAGTTAATTGCCAAAAGGTTTTATGGTATATCTAATTGATTCAGTCATCCTTCTATGCCATGAACCCTACCAGACTGCCAGTGTGCCCTGAACTCAAACAGAGGGTAAGAGACCATCAGTTATTTAGTATGTGCTAGAAGCATGCATTTTCTTTTCACTCCATGTGAAAATAGTTAACCACAAGGAAAGAGTCCCACCCCTCCACTTTGCAAAATGGTGAAATTAAGTTTTCCGTACAGCTACCAGGGGACTGCAGTAAATTACCCTGGTAACAGAGTTTACATTGATTCTGAAAAAAGCACTTGTCCATATGTAACAACGATAACCTTTTAGAAGGTTTGGAAAACAAATCTGACACCCCATTAAAAGGCAAATGATTTTTTCTCCACACAAGAAAAAGAAACTTTTAAGACATAGAAGGCTATTAATAAATAATGGGGCTTTTTTATAGGAAAGGCTGACATGAAAGCTTAAGCTATAAACTGTATCAGAGGCAGTATTTTGACTTGTGTGGTTTATTTGTCAAAACAGTGAGATGGGATCTCATTTTTATTAGCTGCACAAAATATATTTTATTGAATGTCACATTGTAATTTGATTTTAAAAGGAATAGAAAAAATTACATTTTCTCGGATACGTAATACTGCAAAAACATGGTAGTCATACTAACCACTAACCACAACGAGTAGCAATATAAGCCCTACAAAATATACACTAGTACCTTACCAATGCAAATGTGTATTTTGAGATTCCATGTACCAGAACATTTTTCCTGAATCTGGATTCATTTACTACTGTCAGAATAATATATAAAAAATATATGCACGTTATTAAATTATGTATGTAAACAACTAACATAAGAGTTGGATTTGAGAAGAAGGACAGCTTTTAATATTTTAGAATTTGTCTTCAAGCTCGTTCACATAATTCATTTATTTACTAGAAAAAGATCATAGCTGAATGAAACAGAGAGCAGTGTTTATTACCTAGATATGATCAGGATGAGAATAAAGATCCACAGCATAAAGTAAAGAAGTCTGAGTAAATTATATTATTTTTCACTTTGACATTGACTCCCTGAAAGTTGTTTAAGCTTCCTTTGGTCCACCTTCATATCCACATTTGTGAGCCTTACCACCAAAGGTAACAAGCAGGATCAGTGTCTGAAGAAAGAAAAATACAGTTTCCAGCGCTCTTTGTGGTACCAGTTTTGTCACAAGAGACAGTGGCATCATCCCTGGGTGGGCAGCCTTGGTCCCAGGATGAGAGCTTTACTGTGGAGTGCTCAGCCCCTCCTCCTCTCCTCCATAACCACTTCATCACACATGACATTCAGCCCTGGCAGACCCTGATGGTGATCCCATACCCTGTAAGAGCCAGACAAATGCACCTTTGCAACTCACAGGAGGCATCTGCTGCTACTTTAACTGATCAATATAATAGAACTTCCAAAATCCCCCCACACTATTCAAAACAATATCTGAGTGACATGGAAATATATTTCAATTCTTAATATTTTCATTAAGATGAACGGACTTAATTTTTATATTTGGTTCACCTAGAGCCTCACTTTTTGTCAACCATCTGATACATCCAGAAAACAGTTTTCCAACTGCTCAGTTTTTACAAGCAAAATAGAGGGAAAACAAAAGGAGAAACATTAGTAGGTGAACCAGAATCACATTTAAAATCATAAGTAGAAATATGTGTTCTGCAGTCCCAATGCTGCTTCACCAGTTTAAATCCTGCTTATCCCACTGAAGTTGTCACTGTCCCCATGACCATTAGCAATCATATATATCTTGCAAGACTCTCAAACTCCTCAGCTGGAAGAAGATTACAAGTTATCAGCTCCTCCTGCAGAATTCAGCAACTGATTGCTCCTACTCTTGGATAATCTTATTTAGACAGAATCGGTTCTGGCAGAAACTTAACCCAGGAAGCACCTCAAACACATTTTTCAATTCATGGTCCTCACCAGGGATAGTTTAAAATCAGATCTAGATCCCAGAGGGACGCATACATGAAACATATATACTACTCCATCCCAAAAGGTGGGGTTGCAAAGCAACTAAGGAAAATTCAGGGCCAACAGCCTGCAATAGCTCTTGCACTCCTGAAATATTTGAGGTTAAAATCAGTAATGGTCTTTTTTTATGTGACAGTTTATTTTTTGGGCACTGACTAAAGTGATGGGATGCAGAACGCACAAGTGTATCTACAGCTCCTAAAGGCTGTCTGCCCTACAAGGTTGTTGAAACATGCTGGAGTGTCTTTCAAGGCATGGAATCTCTTTAAGACTCCAGTGCCAATTTATTTCTTCTCACTTTTAAAATTAAAATTTTGTTCAAGAGCTGGAATGAAGACTGCTTTCTCAAACTCCAAAATTTGGTGATTGGGGTATTTTTCTGAGAAGCAGGTGTTCCCATAGGCAAAAGAAAAGGATTGTCAAATTTTGTTGGTTCTCAGGTAAACACTGTTTCAAAATCAGATCCCTTCCATTTCTTCTTCCAGCTGTTTTTTTCAAGAAAGCAGTAGCTACCAGTGTTCTATGTTAAAAGCTCTCTTCAAGAGAGCTGTAGGGTCACTATCAAACATCTCAAGTGCTCAAGGGAACTGAGACAGGAAAATAACACTTCCTGGCAGCTGGTTAGGGTGAAGCAGAAGCATGATAGCAACTGGTGAGCCTGACAAGATCAAGTCAGGTCTGAAAACATTAAAAGCATGATTCTGGGATCTGGGAACCTCTCCATTCAAGCAAGGAAGTTCCTAGAGGTTCTGGATGGTTCTGGAATTAGGCAGGGGTATCTGAATGCACTTACAAAAAATACCTATGTTAAGCCTAAATGACCTAACTAAGCATTGAAGTCTTTATTATGACCTTAGGATCTTCTGGAAGTGAAATCCAAAGGTGTGAACAAAAATTCAGTGCAGCAAAATATGCAGATGCCTTCATAAAAGATAAGAGAGATTTAAAGCATGAACTCCAACAGCAGCCTCCCAAGTCTGCAATGATCCTAAGGCCTGACTCCAGAGGTCCTACAGTAAAACTGTAGTTTTGCTGTTAATTCTACAAAATGTAGGAAAATATCCAAATAGAAAAATCCTGTGTGTGTTTGGGGTTTTTTAATATACCCAAAGAAAAGCTGTTGGGCCTCACAGACTATTTTGGGATTTTTTGAGGAAGAAAATATCAACAGGTATTTTCAAAGTCAAACGACAGTACAGCAGTACCTCGCATTTGCCTAACCTATTTGAGTCTCTCAAATCTGTCATTGGCCATCCACAAGGGTCTCCAGTCTAACACTCAATGAATTTTGGAAAGTTCTTAGAAAATACCCATTTGTGACCATCAATGTTTTTTATGGTGGGAGGGTTCAGTCCCTACATTGCATGTGTATGATAGCACAAATGACTGGAATAAACCACATGACCCCTTGTGTTTTCTGAATAGTTTAATTGGAACAGCAAATATTCCTATGGCTATCACATGTCTGACTTTTACCAGCCAATTACCTTGGGCTCATCCCTGTCAGAGACAACACATTTATTCTGCAGACAGTTTCCTGATGAAAGGGATGTAGGTTACTCCAGGGCAGCACAACATCTCCCCCACACACCCCACTCTAAATTACTATCTTGCTTTTGTGAACAAAGGCTTTCTGAGAGGTCAGCTGGGCACCTCCCCACACCCTCACCTTCTTATTGTTTTCTGCTACACGGCTGGCAGAGAAACCGTACTCGTGTTAATCTTATTAGCATCTGCTTCATCTGATCATTAGCATACTTCATTTGCCAGTCAGCATATCCTAATTATCACTGGGCACCTGGCAGTGGCCATAGTAAATTGTGCCAGGAAGAAAGAAAATGTGTCCACTCACCTCACTGACTCCACTGGAGCCTCTGATGTTGCTCCCTACCTCTGCCTCACCGCTTCTACCAGCCAGTTCAGGCCAGCACACGTTTCATGGCTGCTAAATGACTCTCTGAAAGCACCTGCTAATTCATCCCTGAAGCAGATTTTGCATGCTCAGACTCCAGCTGCAAGCATGGGCCATGCATTCTTGTCCCCAGCACTGAGCCTGGAGACTAGGCTGCTCTTTCTGTACCACTGCCATGGTATCTCTCATCTTCTCATGTCTCACAATCAGCACAAGAATGGTCCTTAGGAAATACCCAAGCATTTCAAAGTTTGGCCTGTATCACTAATTTCTTTGGTTTCTCTGTAGAATGGTGATTAAAAACATTCCTCTTACAACATTATAGTAGAGGATCTGGCCGCTTTCGAAGCACTTTAATATCCTTTTAGGGATAGTATCATAAAAATATAGTGTAACTAACAATGTCTGAGGATTTTTGTTTATTAATTATAAGACTTAAATGAATTTCAGATTTTTAAATCCTGCAGATGGGGACTAGCACGCCAATATCCAAGTACTTATTAGATTTACAAGAACATTGACTTTAAGGTTATTCAAACCAGATTTGTTCTATGAATATTACACTGTTGTGCCAATCTCACAGCAGTTGGTATGTTATGAAGAAAACATCAGAGGGGTGTGGTAGTTGTCTGCACAAGTTCAAAACAACACCATGACTACAAACATGATATTGCTCATCTTGGTCTAATATTCTCAACCTTTTCCTGACCCAGGATTCATAGCCAACGAAAGGAAAATATGAGGATGGCTTTTGGAGGTTTTGTTTTTTTTTTCACCTAAGCTCAAGATGCCTGCCATACATACCTCTCTGCCTTAGATAGGTGTTACCAGCTCCCTTTAAGGTCAGCAAAAGGTACTCTATTGTGCAGCTCATTTGGCACAGGTTGTCATCTTGAGGGTGAGATAAATTGTTCTCGGAAGAGCTGGCCAGCTCAGATACAAACACCCAATTCAGACAGATGAATCCTGTCTCCACTCTGTTTTTGATAAGCTCCATTAAATCACAAAGCTGGTGCAGAGGAAGAGAAAGAGGGGAAAAGTAGCTATTTCTTCAAATACTAAATACAAGTTCAGCAGGAAAGGGTTACCATCATCAGGGTGTCACACATGCCTGCCCACCCACTTCCTCACCCTCCAGAATCACCCTTGGTGCAGCAGCTCAGGAAGAAGGCTTTGGAGCCTGTCAGTAGCTGTGCTCCTGGGCCAGGCACAGGATCCAAATTCCCACCAAGGCCTCCCAGAGGTACAGGGAGCAGGACTGGCTCAGGGGTTTTGGCTCTGAAGCAGCATGTCCTCTCTCCCTTCATGCAGGCACTGTTACCTTCTCTTGCCTGCAGCTATAAAAATCTCTTCTGTTATTAATTACCGTCAAACTTTTTGAAGTAAGAACAGCTTTAGTACGTTATCCTTGACACTGAAATTCACACTATCAGAATTATGTTATTTATTATTCCTTTTCCTAGTTAAGAACTTAAAAGTTTTATTTTTACTAATTGCCAGAGATTTGGTGGCAATTTAGTTGGTTTTCTGTAAGTTACCTTTCATTAAGCTGGAGTGTATCACTTTCAGAAATGCAGTAGTGTTCTTCTGTCATGTGAGCACTATTAAAAATGCCCCCTTTTGATGTGCAACCCCTTTAAATCTCTCTATATATGTGAAAGCCGTCTGGCTCTAAGGCAGGGGTTCTTATTTGGTTTTTTTTACAACCTAGCAGAGAATAAAACTAATAAGTATTTCTCATTCTTTAAAGATTGATTTATTATCAGTTCCAAAAACATGCCTTTTCGTTTGGAAAGTAATTTGCTCAGTTATGATTGGATATAAACAGCTGCTAAGGGTCAGCACAGGCCTTGGTGCTTGTTATTGCTTGCACTCCTTATGATTTTAGCTCAGCATAACTAGCAGTGGTGTCCTGGGATTCCAGAGTCTGTACTGATTACCAACAAAAGCCTCTTTAAGATCAGCAGAAGCAGTCAAGGGACTAATGGTGCCAAGGCAGTCTGAGGCACTGGAGCAATGCCGCAGGTCATAAAACGAGCAATGACAATTGCCCTGTCCTTGCTTATTTTATCAGCCCGAGAGTTTTTAGTATCACACAGAAGACAAAAGGAATCTTTAGTCTTGAATAATATTATCAGCAAACATGACTTGTTTGGGGCTTTTTTTTTTTTTTTATTTTTGTTTTCTGTGTGGTTTTGCTGCAGATCGCTTATTGTGTTCAAAAAGGCAGGTGGATGTCTTAGTTATGATATATATATGTATATATATATAAAATGGCTTTACACCAGTGGCAGCTCCTTTCACTAACTACTTGCTTCCCCTGCTTTCTTAATATGTTTATTTTGGAGAAAGGAACAAAGAAAAATAGGAAGTTTTACTATTTTAAGTATGTTTATATATGTTGTAAAGTGAATATTATTCTTATGTGTGAGTGGATGAGCTGTACGTCAAATTCACCTCATCAGTAGAGTTTTCATCCTGGCTTAGGCTAAAATGAAAATGATCTGTGACTACCTCATCTCTCACTCCAAATGAACATTTCAGAAAACCACTATATGCCTGGCACTCTGCAAAATGCACAGGGATTGAGTTGAAGAAGCGTTCACGCTTCTTGAGCTGTGATCATCTGAATGAAGAAGATTTCAAAGCATTGTGAAATTCCCTGGAAGTTACACCAGAGATGAATTTGGCCTTTAGAATGAGATTTTATACATCTCATTCACACACAGCAAAATATTTCATCACAAATGGAGACACTCTTTAAGAGAGTCTTAAAATTAATCCCAAATGAGGAAGCCTCTCTCTGAATGAGTGAAACTTGGCAGATTTACAAATTCAAACTGAGATGCATTAGCAGATCTTGTGTAGAGAAATTTGTATAATATCTGCCCACATGATACCTGTTTAAAATCAGGTCTAGCAATCATATTTCTACTGAGTTAAATACATCTTAGAAATAAAACATATCGACAATCATTTCAAGTTTGCTGTGTTTCGAAGTACTGGCTATTCCCATTTCCATATTTCAAGTACACTCAACTTCAGTTGCTCTCAGGCCCACATTTACTAAGGTTCTTGGGCACCACATTCACTTCATATTCACTGAGCTCCTAAATAACTTACTCATTTTTTAATTAAAAATAGATAAATTGGAAAAAACAAGTCCTGAAATTAATTTCAAGGAATCAAAATAGGGATTATTTTTCTGTATGTGAAAATCTCATTCAAAACACAGAGAGCTTGGGGTGACCAAGAAATGGTCTGGAACTGTAAGCTTGTAATTGCTTTGCAGATCATGTATATTTTTATGCATAATTTTAATGATATCTGGCACAAATCATCACTAATGACAATACAGAGTTCAAATAGGAAAAGCACAAATTCTATGGCATAATTCATTTCTGGCAGCAGGGGAAACTTAAATCAAGATTCAGACAATTATGTAAGCAGAGGGGAGACAGTTTGTCACACATCACTTCTGTCTTGGAATTGCCTGTGTGCTCTTTCAGCTACCTCTGTTGTTCATCTCTAGGTATTCATGCAAGGTGTCTAATGGGATGTTACTGAAAGGTCTCATTGCAAGTGATGCACTAGACAGAAACATTTAGCACATTATTAGGCAGGGGAACACAGACAGGGTCAAAAAGCAGTAAAAGTAAAATGGCAAAAGAATGGAAAAGTAAATGTATTATCAAAGGAAGGCTCAGATAAAAAGACATTTTCCACTACATACATATCCCTATAAGAAAGCAGAATATATGTTTTGTAGCAAAATTCCCAGCAGTGTGCAAAGAACTCTTCATAGAAGACTGAACAACATTGAAGATTCCCTTCAAAATTCTCATATTTTGGTTGACTCACAGGTGCACCCTTTTCACATAAACATTCACTAAAAACTTAAAAATTAATTTTGGAGAGAGAGCTATCTGATCAAAGACCAGAGAAAATAATGGACAGAGGCAGTTTTAATATTTGAGTTCAGTGCCAAGCTTGTCACCTTCTCATCTTTTCGATGTTCAGTCCAGCATGCATCAATACCCAGTTTTTCATTTTGTAGGCAGGCAGTGTGTTCCATTAGTTAAATTTCTCAATTTCCTCATGTATCTATTCCCTTCTTAGTCATCTTTAAGAACCGAATGTACAGCAATAGCTTGACTCAGAGAACAAATGTTTCTTGCAGGATCAGCAGGGGGAAAGGCACAGCCCAGAGCAGGCAACTCTCCCTCAGCACATTTATGGCCAGTTCTCACCCTGCTCTTTCCTGTCTGCTGCACCAGCTCTGAGGTGGACACCATATGAAAAACTCTTCAGTGGAGAAATTTTTGCTGGACTGCTCCCCAGTGATATTTCCAGAGTGTCTGAGGGATGATCAGTCAATTATCTGTGGCAGCTTTTGAGGTTCACTGTAATTCATACAGAATTCTTTAAACAACTCTGTGAAGCCTAACTGTGCTTCATGAAGACTCTGAAGGCTAGTGCAGCTCAGATTTCTATAACCCTCTGAAAGAACAGCCACGATAATAACCAAGGAAAACTTGAGAACCCTCGAGTTCTGTTTGTTGCTCAAGACTTTTGCTCAGGGCTAAAACACGATTATGCTCAATTGACTCTGTGATACCACTCTTGTGTCACTCTGTGGGGAACAAACTGGCTAATATCAAGTTATTAAGTTTCAGTGAGTGTTCAGAATTGTTCTGTAGGAAACACACTCACATTATCTATGTTTGGGGAGAGTGGGGGTGGTTAAATGGGAAATCTCTTGCCCATTTATTTTTTCATCAAAAATAGGCTGATGCAGATGTGTAGGGAAGAGCTGGTGCACAGCAATTTGACTTTGATGTGGAGTATAGATGACCCACAGATTCCCAAGCTGCTAAAACATACTCCTAGACACTTGTGTAACCTTGCCCAGTTCGCAATCCACTTACCAACATGAGTAAAGTTATGCAGCTACTCTGTCTTCTTCATGTTTTAATTCAATTGCATTTCTTTCCTTTAAAAACACACACATTTGAACACAAGTTGTAGCTTGATTATTTGCAGGAGGAGCTTAAGATGAACATAAAAATACCTGTTTTACCTAGGTCCACCTAATAATCCAGAATCTTCAGTCTATTTCCAAAGTTACTCAGGCCACCTTTATTTTTCTTGACACTTTTTCAAATCCAGAAATCAAAAGGATGTAGCTTCAAATGTGGTTTGTTTTATAATGCTCCTCTTTTTAACATTCAGTGCTACTTTAAAATTGTGTCCAAATATGGCAACATACTGGCCTAATTTTGTGAAGACAATGATAAATAATGAATACTGGTGAAAGAGAAGTAGAATACAAGCTGTTTCAGTAACTGCTAGTATTTTCAATTTTTTTATTTTTCTAGGAAACAGAAAGCTAGAAATTCCATGAAAGTTTTTTAGCCTTGGAAACACTTCTGTAAGGAAAAAAAGGAGTGAACTATTGGTTTCATCCAGTTGAGCAAGTTCTAAAGGATAATGTTAATAAATTCCACCCCATCAAACATTTCATACTGCCAACATCAAGCAAAGAGATGTGTTTGAGAAGCAAAAGGGAATCATACCAGGAAAACCATTATGTGCCTAGTATATTTATGTGAAAGTAATAGAAGATCTTGGGGGATGAATCCCCAAGAAGCATCAGTGAATTAATTGAAGAACATGACAAAAAGATTCAAAAGTGCAAAATGAGATGATATTTCTAGTTCCAATAGACAGGATTATTTTTATAATTCTGTTTTCTCTAACTGGACTCTTACACTGCACAAGCTATCATAACACAGTATAAATACCTACAACAATTAGACTGTGATCAATAAGAAATTAAAGAGCAAAGCTCACACTTTGTATCAATTAAAATACTCACCCTATAGTGCCCTCAGGCAGAAATACTTTGTAAAAAGGCAAAAGGTGTGTTGGTTGCACAGTTGAAAAATCTCAGAGATTGCAGGAAAAAAAGCTGTCAGTTTCTTACTTGTATCTACCAATTGTTAATTCCTAACAGATATACAGAAGTAATGGAAAGATTCTATGTTGAGTACTACATAAAAGTAATGGGATGTTTCTCTTCCTATACAGGCTGCTGTGTACAGACATGGTTGTTACCAAACATAACTCCCTACTTTTACAGGATGAAGGTGTGTAACAAAAGTACTCACGTGGGTCATAGTCCTGACACATGGCCCACGTGTCCTGGGTGAGGAAAATCTCTCATATCATGCTGTTTGATGTCTGCTTCCTAGAAGGTTTAATCCTACAAGTGGGACCTTATATTGAACATGTGTAATCTTGAAATTGGAGCTCTCATGAGATTTGAGGCTTAATTTGAGAGTCAAAAGACATTTTTGAAGTATCTCTGCCTTGCCTAATGCAGATGTAGAGGAGGGATAAATGGGACACTGCTGGTTTGCAATGCTGGTGGGTATTCAACTGGGTGATGAGAGGAAAGAGAGCAAATATAAGGATGGAGAACAGCAGGCTGGTATCTGTGAGGATATTTGGCAAAGACACAATGTAGTACCTGAATCTGTAACCCTAGACTCTTTTCTCTGCACTCAGATATTCGTGACACTTTGGGGAAATTAGCAAGGAGCACTGGCAGACTTTTAAATCATGTCAAACACTTTCTCCTGATGCCTGTTTTAAAATAAAGCCTCTTATCTAAAAAGCATGTGACAGGTACCTCAGCAAGACAAGATGATCTCTGCAGCTTGCAGCATGACTGAGTGATTCCATTTAGGTCACAAGTTAATCTTCAAGTGATAAAATAGTACAGAAGTCCTAATAGTAATGTCCAGTTTCTCAATGAAACAATAATCAATGGAATACTAACAGAGTGATAGCTGAGTCACCAGATTACTACTTGGAGTATATGTAAAAAGCTCTGTTACACAGAAGGACTGTGCAGCACAGAAAAGCTGGGTTATTCAGTCTGAGAGAAAGGGGAGAGCGGAGTGCAGCATCAGGCAACAACTGTGTGAAGGACACCACGGATCCTAACACTCCTTCTACTGTGTAACTGTACACAGACACTCCACATCCTCTTCCACTTTCCATCCATCCTGACTGCTTACAAAGTCAATTCTGTAATACAGGAATGCAGAGTCTTTTCAACCCCATTCATAACAAGGTCCTCCGAACCGAAATTTGCAAATGATGAATGCCCTTAACCTTTCTATTATCAGCTGGGTGCTAAATATTCATGCAACCATATGTGAACATTCCGCTTGTTTTTCCCTTTATTTGAAGGTCTTATCTACCCATCCAACACATAGACTAAGAAAATAACTGGCACCTAATTTGGAGCTACTTTTATTTTAAATAAACATATTCCTTGACTAATAACCTGGTCACCATGCAGTGTGCTACTGGATACAAATTCGGCCCCAACCCACTGAAGACCAAGTAATCTCAGGCATGTGAGTCATTAGAAGAATCTCTCTGAATGTCACACATATAGTTGCAGCAAAAAGACTACCTCTATTTTCCTCTCCTGGAATGGCTGTAGTGTAGACAAGCAGGCTCTGTTGATATTTCTCAAAACCAATTATTCATCTGTTAACAATTCACCTATTCTGTCCCTCCTGCCTCCTTTTTAAGGTCATGCTTTTCATGTAGATATTTAAAAGCTTCACTATGCAACCTATACAAAGCCCTTATTATTGTAAAACACATTAAATAAAATAAAGCAACTAAACACAGGATAAAAAGAGGATTAGAATGAACATTCTTGTTGAAGAAAATTCCTCTTTAACTCCTTTTGAACACTGGTGTATAAAACCTTGTCTGTAATCAATATTTACTTTAGCCTTCACCTTGACCACAAAAAGAAGCCTTTTCTCTATCTGTTAGTGTACCTCTAATTTGGAGAATGCAGCATGTTTCTTCAAGTATTTTGTAAAGTTTAAACTTAAAGTTCAATATTTTTATGAATGTTTGACAAAAGTTGGAGAATTTTAACCAAATATATTAGAGATATTTTCTGTTAGGTCAGCTACTTCATTTGTGCAGCCAAAAAATAAAAGATGTTCCTTCCAATGCAATCTCTAGTGTTTTGCTTGGCTGTGCTTCAAATTACTCAAGCCAGAAATATTTTTATATAATTTTACATTATTTATATCTTATGAAAAGATGGAATGGCCTTTTATAAGGAGAAAAGATGACACAAGTGTCCTGATAAAGGCTATACTGAATATCCCAGAAATCTATGACCTTATGCAGAATGCATATCAACTACCTCTTTCTTGCTACTTGAATTTCATTATAAAAGCAGAACAGATTCAGAATGGAGCTGGCATCAGAATGGGACAGGCTGTGACAGTTTTACTCATGCCAAGAAGTACCTTACTCCATAGGGCTGTTCCCTGACTTGAGTGAGCCAATTTAGGAGTCTGGATTCAGTGTGAATTAAGGTACTGTAAATTTCCTAAAAGTGAAGGCACTTTTACATTGTTATAAAATAATTCTAACTTTGATTTGAGCTCTTAGATTAAGTGTCCAGATGAGTGAGACAATATGGTAACACCTCTTGCACCATCACCTCTAAAGAGAATGAGAGGTTACTAAACTCAGCTGTAAATGCCTGAGCTCCTGGGAAACCAATCCCACACAAGATCACCTGCTGGAATACAGCAGTAGATAACCTAGTAACTAGAATGAAAAAAAATAATAGGCAACAAATTTGTAACCCAAGTTATTTGCAACCAACAAAATCAGGACCCTTAGGTGATGATAGATAGATAGATAGATAGATAGATAGATAGATAGATAGATAGATAGATAGATAGATAGATAGATAGATAGATAGATAGATGAGCCCTGCAATATATATGTATATATATATTTAGGCACAGTAAGGTGTTGCAACTACAACCCAAACATATTGGATCTTCTTAGAATTAAAATTAGATTATGTTTGAGGAGAAATTCCAAAATACTTTGTTAAGTTCTGGTGGGTTTTTTCCCATTTGTGGTATTCACCAAATGAAAAGAGTAGAGAAACTAAAAGCTGACCATTCATTTGGCATTTCTGGTTGAGAGCAGAAGAAGGAGGGAAAACTTATTCTCATGAGGTATCCAGCAGATTTCACGTCAAAGAGGTTAGAATAGTTTGAATAAACGCCACATAAACATCTGGGGCCAGATTCACGGGATATTCCAGCTGCTTTGGAGCAATTCAGTGACACAAAGCAGCAGTAAAACCCACTTTATTGGCCATTTAAGTCAAGTTTATGGCTGCTTTGCATTCCCAGAGCAGCTCAAAACAGCCAATACCATTGAAACTTACTCTGAATTTCTGGGCTTTGGGCAGAGCTGCAACCTAACTCCAAAATCCTCTAATGTGTCCATTTCTACTAGACATAACATTCTAACTCAGCATGTGTCTGCTCATCACCACCTTTGTTTACAGCATGATTGTAATGATCTAATTAGCAACTAAAAGTACTTTCAGTCAGTTAACACTCCTTGAAGTTTAAAAAAACACAACTTTCAATGAGTTCATGTAACTGTTAAAGAAAAGCAGCATCTTCTTTCTAATCAATCTATTTCTCAGTATGCACACCGTAATTTCAGTGCCTGTAATACGGTATAGCTCTTGCTGGTAGCAAACTATCAGATTTGCACTGAGTTTCCCAGACCACAAGACTGAAGCTTGCCAGGCTTGCCCTGTCTTGCCCTGGGTTTTTCTTGACCAGCTTCCAACTTTGCTTCTCTTGAATTATCTTTAACATCAAGTTGCCTAATGTAACAGGTACCTCTGGCTGATTTTTTTTATTTTTTTTTTTTATCTTTATACGGTATACCACTATGATTTTACAACCGTAGTATATATAATGATGTAGTGTGTAGAGATCCAGGCCTGGTGTGACAGTTGAGAAGTGTAAACGAATACCTCCATGGGATGATAAGAAATGTGTACACAGAATTTTATTCAAGACCCACAGCTGTAAGGAACTAACCTACAGTCAGTTAAAGAAGTGCACACCTGGGACTGGACAAAACTGGGTTTAGGTATAACTGATAATGAAGACATCTAGCCTACAAAAAGGGCACCTATACAGCAAATTTGGACATAACTTAAAGCTATACACCCATGAGAAAAGAGAAAAAATGCAATTATATGTTAGCAAGCATGTATAAAGTCCTTCATTGAGGAAGAGGAAACCACTAAGATGAACATCATGTTTCTTCAAGTGAATGACTAGAAACTGACAAGTCTGCATTGCGCCAACACGCTTAAGAGCAAAATTAAACCAAACTTGCGAGCAAGAGGAGAAGGAAAATGTTGAGCATAATAACAGAAAAAGGGGTGGAAACTAGGCATGTATGTAACATTTTTAACTACTCTGTTATTATTAATGAGACTTTCTGTATTAAAATATTCTTTTCTGAAATGAAATTTGCACGAATTATTCTTGGATTATATTGAAAATAATTTAGACATGAAAACAATAAATTCTTGGCTTTGTATGTAAAGTGTGCTTTTTCTTTGCTCACAAACAGTATTGTGTGCATAACAACGCATATAACAAATTATAGTGATCACCAGCAGTCTCCCAGGATTTTGCAGAAATACATTATTGAATGTTCTTGAAGATATTGCATATTATAATCATGAGTACCATGAGTACCATTAACTGAATGTAGTAGGAGGGCTAAATGAAAAATGGTGAGGAAATTAATAACCCTGTACTTAGAAAATTGTTTGTATTTTATAAGATAAATAAGGCTTGGATCCCCATACCACCTGTGAAGAGTAGAAAAGTCATGAAGGACCAGTCAATCGTTCATTAGGTGAAGCAGGAGTCCCTGTAACTGTACCATAATGGTGTTTGTTGCAGGAGTTAAATTAACATTACACCAGGAGCCATATATTTCCTGTTTTTTCAGTGCTTCATTTAACAACCTTAATATTCTTTTAACCACAGGTATTTAGTGTAATGTATATACAATATCTGTTTTCTCATTAGATTTTTTTTTTCCCCTTTTCTGCCTGTCCCTTAATAGGGATGGATGGAGCAATTAAAACACAGCTCCACTTCAGAGCATACTGCAAAACCCAGGAGGAGCTTCTGCCTCTCAGAGTGCCAGAGGGCATAGCTGGCAGCAGCTGTGCCATTTCTTCCAAAAGTGTTATATATATATTTATGTATATACTTTCCTACAGCTAATTATTTCAGATGGACACTCAAAAGGAAGCAGAAGCTATGACCTGATTTATTCTAAAATGCCTTTAGTGTTTATTAGTACATTACATTTCAGCCAAAATAGATTTTACAAAGGAAGGTGAAGGTAAAAGGGGACAGATTCCTTAATCTCCACAACCTCAGAATATCTGTAAAGGAAACACCCCATTATCTTGTCATTATTATCCCTGCATACAAGTTTTGTCTAACAATCTACTCCCATCTCTGAGCCAATTTTCACTAATTTTTTCCTCTCTTTTCTCTCATTGATTTTTTAAAAGTGATTATAAATATGCAAGTTGATTTCGGTCCTCATTTTCAACTTGAATAATTTCAAATTCAATATATTGTCTATTTGGAACATATATATGTTGCAGAGGAATAAATGTATACCATATATTATCAAAAATGCATACATCATATTATCAATTATGTACTAATTTGATGTAGTACATTCTAAACCCATTCTGGTTTTCATTGGGAAGTTAACTTTCTCCAAGTCCCAAACAAGACATCTTGGACTGATCTGTGGATTCATTTACCCTGTGTTTCAACTTAACTTATTTCTTAGGCAATGAGAATGTGCAATGATACATTGCAGAAACCTCATCAAGACAAGAATCCCAATTATAAGAGCATAGGAGTGTAAGCTACAACAAAAAGTAGCTCCTCTGCTTCCATGGGGTATCTTAGGCAGACTTAGGTTCATGTTCATCTAACCTGAAATGCATCACCTGGCATCTCTTAGGTGAATAAAGTTTTTTTCTTTTGGGCTCTTCTAATCCCCCAATTAAATATCCTAATATGTCACTTCCTACTCATAGCATACTGAACAATTCCAAAGTTTAATTAAAAATTATGTTTTGATAAAAAAAAGGTTTTTTAAAATGTCACACTGAAAATTCACATCCAACTCTATATTTGACCTATTACCAATGTCACAGGAGATTTCAATCTGTATCAGTAAAAGGCAGATAACTGAAAGGACTGATGTATTTTCCACAGATTTGTTATAATTTAGTTTATTAATTTAAATTATTTAATTTATTCATTTAAAAAGAATGAGATTCTTCCCTTCTACTTCCCTTATCAACCCCACTGCTTATCCATTTATTATGTTTTGCCATACTAAAACACCACGTTTTCTGTGGAGGGATATGTGGGTTTGGGCTACTGGAGAAATGGGGAAAATTATTTTATTTTACAGTATTTAATCCTCTGCAGGCAAGATCCCTGAATGTTTCTATAGTCTTTGCTCCTTTAGTTGTTTTTATGTTTCCATGGACAATGATAATGAAAGAAAGAAAATACACAACCGGTGGTACTTACTTATTTTAAGATGCTTCTTTTTCTACAGCACAATAAAAACCAACCATAAGCCTCATGAGTATAACACAGAAGACAGTATTTTAGTGCATTTCGTGCTCTATTATCTTATTTAGATATACATCAGATTTTAAAATTAATGCAACAATACCATTTACTTAAATAAACCATGCCACAAACACAGGGAAAAGCCATTGAAAAGGATTAGCAGGAAGACAGCATTTAGGATGTCTTTGTTAGCACAGTATATTACATTTAAAAATACACAAAGTTAAGAACATCACATTTGCTTTTTTATCGTTAGCTGTCTGAAAGGCTATTTATTTCAGAAAATAGTGATTGAATACTGCCTGCCAGGTAATAAGCTTTCTCTAGTCTGTTATAGGAATTAAATTATCAGCAATCAGTAGTGCTCCTGGTAGCCATGTATTATGTGTACAACACAGTAGCTGTCCTTTAAATCAAGATGTATCTTTTAATCAGAATTATCTTCTTTCCATAAAGATTTTAAAGTTGGTTCAAGTCCAAAACAAGTTAGAAAAAAAGGAAAAGGCAGACTCAGTCACGACTTAGCGTGACTGTGCTGTCACAGTTATTTTTACTCCTAGTCAAGCACTCAGTGGTGGCTGTGTGGTGCAGGTCCCTGGGAAGGCTCAGGGCTCTGTGAGACAGTCGTTCTCCTGTGCTGCCCTAGAGGTTTAGCAGGAAGCATCCAGCAGGCTCCGTGCTCCACCACGTCCTCTTCAATAACTTCACTAATGAAAGGGTCAGTCATCTTTTGGAGCGACGTACCGTGTTGCCTTTTTCCTTCTCAAAGAAGAGGTTAAGCCTCTTGATATGAGCTCAGGAGAGGCCAGGATATCCTTCCTTAAACAGCAGCAAAATAACTTCACCAAAGGCCTTTGTGGGAAGCAAGGTAAATTCAGAAAGGGCTGGGATTTGTGAGCCACTGCATAGGGCAACTTCATTATTACTTCCTCAAGTACTGCCTGCTGAGAGACCACAGTGCCCAACTACCAGCATCCCCAGATGGACAGATCTTAGAAAGAGCAGGCATCTTTCTGAAACTTTGCTAATGATAAAGAGCAGTAGTACATATTAAGGCTGTGGAACTCTTGTTTATTTGATGCAATCTCTTGTAAAGTCTTATTTATGATTTTCTGTCTTTATGCATGTGAAAACTCATATAGGGGAGAAATACAAGGGAACCTAGACTGAGCACAAATCTGCCTATGCACCATCTTTGTAGTATCTACCCTAAAGAGTTAATACCTATGATGGAAAAAAGAAGACCAACCCACATGCCACAGATGCCAGATATCCATAAAATAAACCCAAAACTCACAGATTTGAGGCATGCAACAGGAAGGATTACTTCAGGCTTTCTCATTAATCATCCTTTAAATACTGCCCACTTGTGTCTGTCAGGCACAGAATACCAGATTAGACTGGTTATTTTGACTGTTCCCTTGTTCTTGAGACTTCATCTTAAGATATTCTCCAAGACAGTCAAAATTTGACAGGACAAGGGTGCAAACAACCTTTTGGAGAGTTGGAGGGCTGGACCAGAAGAACTGCAGAGGCTCCAACAGAAATTATTCTGCAATTCTGATGTCGCTTCATATGATTTTTCCTGCGTAAGAGATTATTTTCCACACCACTCACACTGACTTCTTCTTTAAGGACAGCAAGAGGAAAGGATCAAGGAGGGTCAGAGTGGTGACTGCACAAAGCCATTTATCACCTCAGGAATGCCTACCCTTATTTCATGGGAGCCAGTGCACCAAAAGAAATCACAAAATGGCCAGGGAAAAACACAAGGTGCCAAAACACCTAGTCCTATCTTCCCCCATCTTTGAAAACTTCCAGTTTCTGGAGCAGCCATAAGAGAGCAACAGACTTTTCATGCTGTGCACCCCAGTCACCTCCTCTGAGAATCCCCCTGCATGACATTTACTTTAATAGGTCTAATTATAAAGAAATGCACTTTTCAGTCAGAACCGAAGAACCAGTAGGTTTTCTTCTTTAACATGCCAACCAGCTGTTTTGAAAGGTACTTCTCTAATCTCTTTCCTTCCACATGTTCAAACAGATGAAAGTAATTTTGTGCTCAACTGTCTATAAGTAATTAGACTGGGATGTAAAGGAGTCTTTATGTATCAGTTCAGAAAGAGCTACACTCTTAGCATACAGAATAATTATTAGCAATCTTCTTCATCTGTAAGGTATACCTTATGCATTTTACATGAGTTCCCATTATTAACATAACCTGACTATCAAAGCTCCATTGAAACTGGTGTCTTCTTTTTCATGTAACTGACTGAAATTCCCCAGAAATATAGTAATTTGAAAACAGCAATGCTGAAGATTTGTTTCAGCTGTAATTTGTTATTTTTTTCCTCCTCTTTGTTGTTCTCCTAGTAAAGACCTAAACCAGTGGGGCTCCAATATACACAAACAAGTGTTCTGCTTTTGCTACAAGATGGATATTAATATTCAGTGAGGGTCCTAAAATGCAGCCTTTTGTCAGTTTCATGGGCTAAATTCCCTAAATCTTAATAATTAGGAGGTCACAAAAAGAATACTTTATTGGGAAACAAAATGTGTGTTCTAAAAATAGGTTCAATTAAATGTATGAATTTACTAGGAACTACGACAGTAGGATATTTCTTCAGAATCTGCCTCTGAACTTTGCTTGGCATGTCTGTAAACAGGGTGGGCGATTATTGAAACATCAGAGGGGTAGAAACATCTTTTGAACAATAGCTATTTAAAAAGTTGGAACATCTATCACAAGAAGAGTTAGAGCTTCAGGACTGGGATTGTACCCCATATAAGGAAAGCTGGAGGAAAAGCACACACCATCCCAGGACTTGCAACCTTGCACATCGGTGCAAAGCAAAATTGAACCAGGTTGGAAGGGATGCAGTAAAAGGCAAGGTGCTTCCTTTTCATCTCATATGGCAAACATTTTTTGAAAGCAGACTTCTTCAAACATCTCTCACTTCACAGCTACATACCATGACCACATTTTTCCATGAAATGAAGTCCCAATTTCCTTAGAAATAGAATATAATTTAAATTTCTCTAAAATCACAAGGCATGCTCAGGAAGTGAAGTCTGACTCTTGGTGGTTTTGTCACAAAAGAGGCAAGATGATGGTAATTTTCCAATAGACAGATCTGCATCACAAGAACAGTGGTGGAGAGCCTTAAAACGCTCATCCTTTTGGTCACTGCCAAAGAAGCAGTATTTTGCCCAAGAACACATCAGAAGGACTTGGAGTAACCTTCAGGGATTACAAGCATTAGATGTCAATGCAAGTGACTCGGATGCTCTGTGTCTGTCCCCAGAGTAAGACACACTCTGTGAATACAAGCAGAAGTGAGGCACTTCTCATTTGTTGTTTTGACTGACAGAAGCTATTCTCTACAGATGTGTTAGAAGAGAGCTCCTGCCCTGAAGAGCTGATTTTCTAAACAGACCGAAAAGCAGCAAAAGACCAAAATGAAACTGAAAAGCTGTGAGAAGTGGTCCAGCAGGACAAAGTCAGGCCATTTTTCTGTCAAATCTATGTCATGATGAAGGTATATCAACAAAACACTGTCATATTGGATCAAAACACTATCCCACAGCAGCTCAGTCCAGTCTGGCCTGCCATACAGTGCAGAGTAAGAACAGCAATACACCAAATATGAAAATCTTAAATGTGCTGGGAAAGGCTTGAGAAAAGCCCTGACATGGACTTAGCCCACTCCTAAAAGGCTTTGTGAGGGAAGCAGGAGATGCACAGCCTCAGGGGGCTAAGCTGGTGGCAGAACATGTGGCACAGTCGCTACCAACTCCCTAAAAACAGACACACATTCTAGTCAGTCTGTTCCTGACAAACCTGAGGTCCTTACTCTGTTTACTAGCTAGATTTATGTACCTCTGGTACATACCCTAGCAGAAAACACAACAGAAGCAGGACACAGCCTGTCTGCAGCAAAGACAGCTCTTCACAAGACTGATTTTTAAAATTAGAAGTTGCATAGTGAAAGGATCCACAACAAACCAAACAAAAATAATTGGAAAAGTTACCCTATCATGCAAGTGAGAATGAAGCGTTATACTTGAACAGTTTGCATCGAAAGGGTAAATAATGTTCCAGATTTAACTTTCATATAGAAAAAAGATTACTATTCACTAGGCAGTAAAGAATCGGTTGAGATGATGAGAGCATCAGGCATGCATTTTTCCATTAGAAATCAATTAATCTCTGCCTGGTCCAGAGTTCAAGTCATGTGACTTCATGCATAACATCTAATGCATTCAAGACTGCAACATAAGTATCCCATAGAGGCACAAAAATATGGAAACAGAAAGGGCTGGAACTGTGGTTATATCATGTGTTCTTGTCCTTCATATTATTTTTGTCTCAGAGACCAAAGGTGTGTATGATACATTACAAATACTCTCTCTCGGCAAATATCCAAAATTATGACTTCTATGTTATGTATTTAAGATGTTCTTGGATATTTGAGCACCTAGGAAAGAGTCCATTCTCACTTTCTCTGGATTGTCTTTCCTAGATTATTGCTTTTCTCACATAGACTACTGGATATTACAGAAAGCGTAATAAGAAAAATCACAATAGCCGAATATATAAAAACATTACATGGATAGAGGTCAAAATTACTCATCACCTTCACCTGAATACAATTTCTGTGTTTTGGTAGGTTGTTCTCATTGATTCTAGAAGAAATGTTATTGTTTATGTCCTTTGCTAAAAGACTGGTTTGCTAAAAGTCTGTTTTTGTCATGAGCACCAAACTATGCAGGGGTTCTCCATCATTGGTCATGATGGTCTCACTAAAGATTTGGAGATTTTGTCCCATTGTACCTTGTCAAAAAGTAAATATACTGGTGCACATTTCCTAAGCATAGGGAGGTGTCAAAGAGACCCCAAGATCCCCTTCACAAGGTCTGCTCTCATCTGGCTATGCCCCATCATACATCTACACTTACAGGAACAACAGGGACAAAGGGTGTTCTCTTTTACCCCAGAAAATTGCTGCCAAAAGCAAAGTGAGAAAAGGACCAAAAAAAGGTGAGATCTTGCCAGCCACTGCCAGGGACTACCTGACACAGCTGTTCAGTCACACTAGAGGGACCACAGAAAGCCTCTGAAACAATACAGCTGTGTCCTGATAGAAATTTACCACTTTGGAGGTCTTCAAGAATCATTAGTACCCTCTGAGAAAAGAGGTGCTGGAAAGGGAAATTCAAGGAAACAAAGGACAAATGCATAAAACATAACCCATGTCCAAATTAAGGAAGACCCCATGGCAGACAAGGACTTCATTAGTCAGAGCTTATTTAACACAAAGGTGCTTAGTTGCTGTGTGGATGCTGTAAAATGGGCAGAAAAATTACAAAATACTCCACATACATCATGACATGCTTGTGACCATTCAGCTACATTGGACTTCTTTTCATGTTGGATGGCATTCAGAAGATCATTTCAAATACTGGGCATATACAGAGCGAGTAAATTGCTTAGAGTAAGGGGACTAGGTCAATAAAATGAGAAACACAGAAGCTGTAAGTAGGCAGAATAAGTGTAAGTTATAAGGGAAACCTAATTTTTGCCTTGACACAAACCTCAAATACTAACTGTTCTATCTAGATAAAACCCTAATATGTCATGGGTGGTCTCTGAGGGTATTTTTCATTATTAAAAATATTGTTTTGTTTTAAAATATGGAATCTTTGTTTATTGTAACCAAGTAGTAGAAGAGGCTCTGCAGACAGGTCCTGAAGATACTGATTTTTATTACAATTATTCTTTGCCAGAGAATGAGTCATTCCTGGTTGGTTTTTTTTGTGTTTTTTTTCCTTTGTGTTGTGGCTTTTCCTTGTGTTTATTAATTCTCTATGATACGAACTATACCAAGAATGTACATCTTTTGGTGGAGAGAAACTGGATTTTTTTTCATCCTTTTAACTGAGGGTCTGTGACTGTTTATTTTGTTTTCCCTAAATTCTATGAACAGTCACCATGATTTTATGATCTTTCCATTCATTAGGCTTTGAAATGTATAAATAGAATTTAAAACAATGAGCAAGATTCACCAGGAGGCTCTGGCTGCCTGATGCTGCTTTAATAAGTGGATGCATCCCAAAGCCCTCCTTGGTTCAAAACCAAATTATGAGCTCTGACCCCATCCAGTAAGGCTCTTAATCCTAACAGGTTTGTTCCCATGTTAAAAAAAAGTCTTTAAGTGGTCTCTTGGATTAGAGATTCAAGTCTGTATGCCCCTGTGCCCCAAGCTCACTGCTCATAAGCAACCAAACACAGAATTAGATGGACAATGGTGTCCTCTCAGTTTCAGGTCATTAAATGTTCTATTTTCTGTAAATTGCACAAGGAAGCAGAGACAAATATCAATTATCCCTGCTCAATCTCAAGAAGCAAAATAATACAGAACACAAAAAATGCAAAGAAAACTTTCCATTACAACCTCTCCTGACAATAGAATTCATCTCTGTGACACAACTGTACTACCTTGCCTTTTGAAAATTCTCAGCTATAATTTTCCTTAGCAAGATCACACAAACTGAGGTTCTACACTGCAGCATCTCAAAGGAGGATTTCTGGTGCTCTTCCTAAGGAAGTTAGGGCAATGAAGGAAGTGGGCAGTGCAGATGGGCTCCTTTCTTCCATGGCAGAGCTGGAGACAAGAAGAAAATATTACACCATAATACTTGCTAGATGGCAAGCTTCAAGCCATCTAGCTGTGGGCAAGAAGGCAGGCCCATTTTTCATTCCTGTTGAGGAACTTGTCTCAGCTATTGATGATGATGATAGCATGGTTGTGGAAATAAAACAACCAGGTACCAGCACTGGTTCTTTGTTCTCAGTAGGGTAATAAGTACAACTACCTTCCCTAGTAAATAAACAGACTGCTGAAGCAATTATTTTGATCCCTGTGAAAGCCCCATGTTCAGAAAGCATTTGGTCTTGATTGCTCCATTATGGGTTCAATCTCTTCCCAGATCACATCGTTGATCTCCTTGCTGAGTTTTCATCAGTGCTGTACTTAATTGTGAGGAACGGTCTGAAGGAAAGCATTGCCAGTTCATACTAACCTCCAGAGTTCAAAGGAGGGATATGCTTCTTCTCAATTGTTTGAATGTTCACTCTTATTTCAGGTTGTCTTTGAAATTCACTTTGCTTCTTAAAGCTTGTTTTGTTTGGGCCATTTTCCCCCCTGTAGAACACAGCCCATGAGGAATACAGAAGAAAACAAATTGTAGTGAAGAAAAAAACTAGACCAAAACCATAGTATTTTATCTATATTGAATTCTTTGCTGTCTACTGTGTTCCCTCTCTGTCACTTGAAATATTGTTCCTCCCTGGGAAAAAAAACATTTTTAACACAATTTTTAAGCAGCTTGGTTTTATTGAGAAAGGTGATGATGAGTTAGTGGCAATATGAGTCAGACTGAGTGCTTTCATGTGTCATGTCTCATCCAGAATTCTGGTGGGGTTTTTTTTCCTCTGAGAATGTATTTATAAGGAATGTGCTTTTCTCATGTTCATTTGTGCACACTACAAAAAACACCTCATTATTTGAGAAGTTGGCAACTGTCTGTACCCAGGACTGAAAAACAGACTTCTTGGAAAGAGGTGTTTCTGGAAAAATTGCACAATACCTGCTCAATGAATGGGTAAAGATAAGTGTTAGCAGTCTCTCTGCTTTCACTTTATCCACATTTCCTTAGGGCATTTCTCTTTGACAATTGTTGCTAGAACACATCATGATCCCAGGAGGCTCTGCAGGACATCAAGGTTTTGTCTCACTATTAAGAAACTCCACTTATATGCATCCATTCCAACTTCAGTCACCTAACAGAAGTCCCTATTCTGGGGGCTCCTCAGTGTAGACCTCCCTGTGATGGAAAGGAGATTATCATCTTCACAGTTAAATTAAAACTTGGGAGGGCTCAACCATCTTCCAGAAGTACGTGTTTCTCTCCATTTTCTATGGAGGGAATCTTATTGCACAAACTTAAGCACTTCAATTATGAGTTTAAAATTACAGATGGCATAAAATCTACCCCAATTACATCCTGACAAACTGAGAGAACATGTTAAACAGGCATAGGTGGGTGGATGAGAAATACCAAATAGTGGATATTAGAGAACACTGAAAAGACAAAATCCACCATTGATACTTTGTGCACAGATTATGAATGTAATCCATTTCTCTTTGGTTTCTCGCCCTACCAAAATCTGCTTCTGAAATGATTAGTTGCCTCTTTCTTTGGTCCTCACTTGCAAAATGAGGAGAAAACCCTCCCTTCCATGAGAATAAGTACATTACAAATCACAATATGGAATACAGCTAAATCCTATGGCAAGAGGTTTGCATGGGAACGGGTATCTACATTTCCGTAAAATAGATGGATAAAATAGAACCATAGCCCTGCAAAACTGGCTTATTGCAGCATTTCAGGAGTACATGAATATTCTTAAAGCAATAAAGGACAAATGACACCTTCGACAGCACCCACTTCTCAAAGAGGGTACCTGCAACACCATACCATAATCAGAGCTAAACATAGATATGAGCTGTCCCAGGGTATATATAAGCCAATGTAAATTACATGTCATGGACTATATATGAAAAAAATCAGTAGTGGGGGATGGGAAAAGGAGAGGGAAGTTGCATCTTCATATTTATTTTGCTTCATAAATATTCATTCCCCCTATGACCCTCTCGTGTCCTGGCACAGAACTGTGCTATTTTTCATTTTACCATTAAAGAATGTCACATCATAAACAACCAGTTCCAGCAGACATGCATAAAATCTCACACTCAGCCTAGCCCATAACTTTCCATGAGTAATCAAATGCACTATGCAATAATTTTTAAGCTGATAATTATGCATTATTTGATCAGCTTGTATGTTCATGCTAGACACCTGATTACCAAACACTACAGTGTTTACTCATTTTTCTTCCATTGGCTGGCTGGTTTATCTATCCTCTATCTATCTATCTATCTATCTATCTATCTATCTATCTATCTATCTATCTATCTATCTATCTATCTATCTATTTATCTATCTTCTATTTGTGTTTCCTACTATGACAGTGTCTAAGTAATTTCTGTGTATTTAAAAACAGAAACAACATTGTATTTCTTAATTTCTCCCACCTTGATTAGTTCATAGGTTTGTCAATTACTCATATTAAATACATTTTACCTTGAGATCAAATGAGATTTTTACAGTAAATGACTGTGAATTTTGAAATCTAAGGTTAAAAATATCTGACTTCTGCATTTGTTCCTGAAAAAGCAGGAACCACCCCTGTCATCTTGTTGGAGACAGAAGGTTCTGCAGTGTTATTGCTCTGTCTCTTGAGGACACACTGCTTGGGAGCTTTCCCTGCTAAAAAAATTCTTGCTGGCTCAGTGTATCTTACTAACCATGAGAGTTCCTGGTTATCTCTTGGGAAGAGAAAGGACCTTCAGCCACCCTGAATATCTTCACACCGTAGATACTGTAGTTTATTCTACATTTTATACCAGCAGATAATAACTTCACAAGCAAAATGGGAAAGGGCGTTGAGGTTTCTTCACCCCTAGCATCTTCATCTCCCAGTAGCATCCTGCACACCTAAATGACACAAAAACTTCACATCAGTTTAGCTATTTGAAGATAAAAGCTTCTTAATACAGGGAGAACATTGTGCAGGAGGTACAGCCTCCAAGCACCTCTTCTCAGAATTGCTTCGACATAACTTTAATCAGTTACTCTTAGCTGAGGACACACACAAAAAGTGGATTGATCACTCAGCTCGATTCTCTGACTCACTGAAACATTATTGCTGAACTCATCTTCTGGCTTTTACTGTGCACAAGCACAAGGGAGAAAGAAAGAGAAGGCCTGCCCTGCTCCCATGATAGTGGCAGTCTAAAACCAAACCATAACATCCATTTAGTGCCTCTTTAGAAGAGCTAAATGGATTTTGTAAATTCCATTGGTAAATTAGTGCTAGTGTTATTCACATAAATCTTGCCATTAAAATGATTTACTTCAACTATAGCATTATTAATGTTCAGTAAATTAGGTCCATAAAATGACATTTGCCATGCCATTAACTGAAGATAATCCACAGAGCTCATTTCTAACCCCTTTTATATTTTTATAGTGTCCTTCATAAACACTACTGGAGCTCTCTGAGATGCATGCAGTCATCAGTATATTGATAGCTCCAACACAGCATACGCTTCAGATCAATTACTGAATCAGGAGACTAATTTAAACAATTTTACTTGTGGTCAGAAAAAGATTCATTATTTATGAGTGCAAACAAAACTGTATCACTGTTCTTCGATTCAAAACACATGTTCCCTGGAACATCAGCCCTCTTCAGACTGTCTTCAGTCAAAGTAGATTACAGCCCTGGAAAATTTTGGACATTTCAGGAAGTAGCTGAACAAGGATGTCAGGAATTTAAATAGAGACCTTGAAGCAACCAAGAAAAAAAGCCTATTTAAAAAATCTTTACAGCTTGGCCAAAAGATAAATCTCACAAAACATTATAAATTCACACTTATAGTTTCACTTGAGGAGAAAAGGTCTTAGCAGGTATTATTAATTTGTCTGATCTCTTGATTTCTTGATTTTGCTAGTACAGAAAATTTCAAGCCTAACACTAGCATTATCATTTAATGCAATTCTGGGTGTCCTCTGCTCCCACTGATAACATGAGGATGATGTCATTAAACCATGTCTCTTGATGGATTTACAGAGCAGATGATTCATACATGACTTCACTGCATTGGGATAGGAAAGTCTGCATCCATCTGAAAAGAAAATTAGCTACATTGAGAAATATACAATCAACACCATTTCATAAAATATTAGTTCAAATTACAAGGAAAAAAATTTTCAAATTCCTTGTGACAACAATAAGGATGCAAGCAGTCTGACCAGGGAGTTTTACTTGTGATTAAATTTACTTGAAACTACCTCAAGACCAAATCAATATCACCAAGATCATGCTCCAAAAGTTTAGGAAAATTTAGGAATTTACTGCCCTTCAGCTGTTTGTAACTGGACCCCATGTAAATATTTATCTGTTTGTGTTCCCTTTCTGCTTCTGCACAAAACACAATTATTTGGTTTGAAGAATAAGTGTTTTATCTGTTCAAGCATGGTTCAGAGAACACTTCTGATTGCATCCTATTAACCTGTTGATCTCTGATGGAGCTCCTGTCGGAAGAGCACCTTCAAACCATTTCCTCCAACTGTGCATCGCCAAGTTTCTGCAACAATTCACGCTAAGAGAGGAAATAGCAAAGTCTCACATCTAAGTTTTCATAATCACTTCTAAACAGCAGGAGCCAAACATTGGAAAGCATTGCAATGGCAGCTTTGTTGCCTACCTTGTTATCTACTCTTAAAGAACATGATGAGCTTGATCATACTTAAATTCATTACAAGACAGAGTTAATTAGCTCCCTAAACCAGGTCAATCTTTTCACCTCAGTCTTACTACTCTCAAACAGTGGAAGTGTGAAATGGCTGGAGAGAATTTCTGTAGAATTTCTGAACACCAGGAGTTGGCAGAAATTCTTAAATGGGGTAGATTGCCATACCAGCCAAAGTGTTGGCATGAGGATGGGAATGGGATGCTGCTCCTACAACAGGGGCACCAGCAGTCCTCAGAAATACAAAAGATGCTACAAAATATGCAGAAATATTTGGATATTTGGGTATGGAAGCTATTCCAGCTTCATCCTACAGAGTACAAGTTCCCATAATAGACCACTGCCCGCCACGGATGCTCCCTCTCAAGTGGAAGAGTTTTATGTCACTCTTTATGTCCCCATGCCTTTGCTGAACATCTCACTTTCTTTAGCGAGGGAATTTTAAGCTTGAGATGAGACACTCATGAGATGTCTATTGTCCAGCCACTCACAAAATGTGTCTAATGCCCTCCCACTCACATACATAAATCATAAAACATCAAGTCAGGCATAGTATTTTTAGAACATGAAAGTAATAGAACATGAAAATCATGACTGCCACAACAGAAGTCCAGCTTCAACTCTAATTAGCAGTGTATGCTGCCCCAGACACTTCTTGTTTCTACATATGATGGTGTGCAATGTGCAAGTTGGCTTGATCCAGTTCTTAATGAGTACAAGATGCTGATGTGGCTTTTGTTACCTGTTCCTCATTAGTTATTAGTAACAAAACACTAAAATGTATTAGACAAGACTAGGTAATTGAAGAAAAAAATATGAAGAAAACCAGCATATTTCTTTATGTACAAACTACACCAAAGGACTGTTTGCATCTTTATTTTGAAAACAGACTGAAATTTTTAACACAGACAGCTTAGACGACAAAAGGTATTATTAGGCATTTCCATATAAACAAATCCTCCTGAAACAGAGTATGAAAAACATGCAAGACTTTAACTTTGCCAAAAAAAATTATTAGTGGCCCTATAACCAAGGCTTTATAGTTTTGAAGGTTAAACATTGTTTTCTGTATGCATTTTTACTCTAAAAAAAAAAAAAACACACAAATTTTTTTACAGCCAGTTCTTATAAAACTTTCTAACTTAGTCAGCCTTAAGAGGAGGATAATACCTTGCAGAATACCTTTGCTTCTTGCAAAAATGTTAGTGAAGGTTGGCTTTCCTCCCTGAAAACAACTGAGTTACTTGTGGACCTCAACAATGGGATGTAATTATGAAACTGAAGTTTTACTAACCCACTGATGAAACACCAACCATGCAAAAGATATTACAGAGTACATAATAAATCAGAGGTTTGATTTCTTTGACTGATATATACAATATTACTGTATTGTCATTTCTCTAAGCTGTTGTAAAATTGTTATTTTTATTATTATATATACTCCAGTCAAAGAGTCGAATAGCATGACTATTTCCATCACCACTCAGGATGGTCATATGCAAAAATGAGCAGTCCTTTGTGCATCCTGCTGTGCTTTACCCTGCTATCTGCACACCTTGTGATATAAGAGTATTTTAAATAAAATACATGCGGTCTTACTCTGTCAGCTGTTGCACTGGCATGAGCCCAGCAAAGCCAGATCTATGACAACAGCTTCAATGCTCAGTTCAGTTTCTCCTCCTATCCTAGAACAAAAGGAGTACAGACTATTTGTAAAGCCTAAATTTTCACTTTTTCTTGTATTGATAGTCTCAAGGCAGATTTAGCGTCTTGCTTGTAGAGTTCAACTCAGATATCTAAAGATAACCCTGAAGCAAGCTTCCTTATCACTAATATTCTTCATATATTATTTTGCTGATCCCAAGAGAGAACCTCTAATAATATGAAGGGAATCAAGAAGAGTGAAACTGCAAAAGAAATATGCTGTACTTCTGGTCTTGAGAATGAGAAACAGGATTAGAAATGTTTAGCCTTTAGCCAACAAAAAACCCATGGCCCAGAGCAGCCTTTTACAGGAAAATTAGATGCTTAAAGGAGAATCAGAGGAGTGATTAAAGCTGTTTGTATTTGGAGTTGCATCAACACAAAGCATTTTTTATTACTCTTTTCATTTTCAAGGAACAAAGGTGCGTGTGAACAATTTTATACCCCCTAAAAAATGTTGAAATACTGAGTTTAGTAAATGGCAGCAAGGAGAGATTTAAGCTGAGTTGAAACAAAAAACTTAGGCCAAACACCAACCATACAATCCAGTATGTGTGCTGGGGACATTATGGCAAAACAGGTTTCTCACCCTTTCCTTGCGGAGGTCAGCTTGGAAATATGAAACACATGTGCCAAGGGAGGGTCCACTCAGAGCCAAACCACATCATCCATGAACTCTGCCAACACAGTCACACAGGGTGACAGAGCTGAGGTCAGTAACCTCTGGAGATCTCTTCTTCTCCATTAAGTTTAGGAGCCCATATAACTAGTTTGGCATAGATACTTTAACTTTAGACAGTTAAGGCTGAATGAGATCAATCCAAACCAAAAGCTACCTCTTAATGCATGGAAATCATCATTTTAAGCATCACTATGCCAGAGGCAACCCAAGGAGGCTGACAATGAGCTTCTGACTGTGAAGATCAGTGTGTTTCCATGAAGCACTAAATAAACAAGAAGAGATGGAAGAAGAGGCCTGCATTATTTGAAAGGACAAGAAGTACAAAAAATAAACTCATGGTTTTAAAAAAGGGAAAAAAAAAAAAAAACCCAAAACAAAACAACTAAGACCAGAAAACAAAGCAGGCTGTTTTCAAAAGTAAACTTGAATCACCAAATGTGTTTAATGTAAAGAACCCAGCATGTGGCTGCATCAAAAATATATATTAAGGAAAAAATCTTGTGTCTGGAATACATTTCCAAACCATTTTATTTCCTTTTAATAAGAGAACACAGAATATAGAGGGGAGGAATGGGGTACAAGATTCTGACACCAGAAGTCTGTCCTTTCTCAACTGTGGAAAAAATATTTCAAAGATTAAAACATCTTAGAGAGTAGTCCTAGCAGAGAAAAGGACTTGGGGTCACTTTGAAGACCTGTAACTTTTCACTCATCACAGAGGGTGCTTGGGATGAGGATACTCCTAGCAGTCACCAGAGGTAAAGTAGTTTACAAGTAGAGGTGTGTTGGAATGCATGAAATAGAAGCCTCTCTGAGTCCCTCAGAGAGAGAAAGAAATGCAGGGATTGAATTGGAGCCTTTAGAGAAACTAAAATATATTAAGCCACAGACATAAAGTAGGAGTGTAAGTTTTAGTTTTAAGTAAGTAGAAATATCTCTTAAGTGCCTTAAGAGACTGTGTTAGCTAGTAAAAAGCTTAATTTAAAGTTCAGTAGTGTTACATTTAGAAACTTAACTTAGCTCCAGGCATAATGAAAACATAGTAAGAACATTGCTTGCATTTCTAGATAGAACAGACACACCTATGTATGTAAATAGATAATACTCTACATGTAGATTTTGGGTAAGAACTGACACTACTTTCATACATTGGAATTAAACTTAGATTGGTGTAGGAAGAATGGTTTAGAATCACATTTTTATCTGATTGGATGATTTATTAATAAATTCCCCCTGTATTAGAGAGAAAAAGAGAATAGAAGAAAGAAAAAGTACAAAAACAGGATAACAGAAGAGAGACGACAAGAAAAAGAAGCTGCTGCTGCTGCTCCAACTGCTGCTGCTCAGAACATCAGGACTTTATGCCAGAAAGCCTTTAGCACAGCCTTTAATACTCTGAACTCTTCGCCTTTGAGACTGATGTATTCATGCAATAAACAACTTTATAACAGCCAACAACTGCTGTTGTCTCTTTGAGACCCAAGACCAACAAAAAAACTCGGCAGAGGTGGTTACCAAATCTAGAACTAAACCATGAAATAGATCTTGATAAAGCATAGAAAATCTCTGCTGATTTCACAGTAAGTGAAATAAGTGCTGATGAATGGCATATGCATATCCCTTATATTTGCCAATAACACCAGCAATACCATTCCCTCCACCTCAGGAAAGACTTAAGCCAGAGCAAATGCTGCAGTCTTATGAGATTTTTGACAGGGAAAGTTAGTTGCTGCTGCTTGCATGACATACAGCAGCCAAAATCTGTGTTTTCCAAACCCAAAGAGCAGTCATCAACAGAATACATCTTCTGCTGATCTATCTTACCCGTAATGGAATGTGCTGTGCCTTTTATGGATCTCTGCTTTGTTCCTAGCAACCTTTAATTTTCCATTCTTTGTGACAGTGTCCTATGCACTGAGGATTATTTTTCTGTGCGATAACTTAGACTTCTTCTCTACAGAAATTTCTGCTTGAATACCAGAGAATTGCACATAACTACTTGTTTTGCTTGTCAATGAACACCAATTTTTATGTAAGGTAAAAATAATCTGTTCTCTGGTCAAAGCATTTCAACACATCTGTGAAAAACATTGGTGTAGGAGTTCCCAAATAATATAAAAATAAGTTGGATAGTAGCATTTTATCGGCAAGAATATATTCTGTGAGCTGACTGGAAATATCCTTCTGTTCAGGTCAAATTGAAATATACTACTACAAATTTTACGAACTATATTTTTCATCACGGTTTCTGAAAAATTAATAGTATTTGTTTCCCCTACATGGATATCACAAGTCTTATTTTTACGTATTGGTATTTTACCTGATATTTTGGGGAAGTGGGGAATTTAGCAGTCAGTCTTAACCACTAAATGTCAGTGAGTGTGTCAAATTGAAATAACATTTGTGCATTTATTTTCACAAAATTTCTTTTAAAAGGTACCCTCTGCCATATGCTGTCAGATAACAACATGTACAGAGGTCTTCCAAGACAACTGCTTGGGTTTCAAGAAAATTGCTTAACTTCCTTGGTAGTGTGCAAGCATCAGGCTTTCCATAAAGCAACTGCAGTGAGCCAGGCTGCAATCAACAGGCTGGAGAGTATCTGGAAACAAAGTGGGGCTGCAGCCATGTGGCCTTATAATCAATACTAGTTTGCAAGACTTTGTTCTTTCCACCAAAATCCATGACTGACAGATGCAGGTGATTGATGAAAAATCAGTGAAAAAAATAAAAAAAATCAATTTCCTGGGATGCCTTGCATTCTTTTTTCCCTTTCAAAAGAGACTGCTTTGAAGTGAGCAGAAGAGAGTTGTTTTGAGTGTTTGGGTATTTGGTAGTAAAGTGCAGGAACTGTTCTGCTCATTGCCATTATGGTTGTGCTTTAAGCATCTCCACATTCACATTCAGTGAAACAGGTTTTAAGCTATTGGAAAAGCAGGAGAGACAAAATTTTGTGCTAATGAAGGATATTGCAGCAACAGTGCAAGAAACTTTGTCATATAATTTTAGCATTAGGTTCTGTATTTTATTTATCTTATTTACTCACTGGGCTCAAGTCCAACATTTCTTCAGTGGTTTTAAGGGTGAAATAATCTGTCCTGTGACGCATTAGACATAAGTCTTATATTTTGTCAGCATTAATAATTGTACAGTTCAAAATGTTGGCATATACTCCCTACTGTTAATGCTAATATTCTGTCTTGCCATTTCTGGGTTTTTTTAGTAGGCTTGTGGGCCTTGTTACAAGTCCTGAACATACTCAACAACTCTCTCAACAACTCTCCCAAAAGTTTTCTGTAACTTTTCTGTATCTGTCACCAAAATACTCAAGTTGGGTCAGTCAAAGAGAATCTGTGGGCTGACTTACCTGCCCAAATCCTTACTAGTAGAGTGTTTTCACTTTCTCCTTTTAAATTCAAGTGTTGATACATAGCATAAATATGTATATCAAATATCGCAGATGAATGATGCATCAGAAATAATTTTCTGACCTTGTGACAAAAAATCTTTAACATTTTACAAATGTAAGTTCCTATATTAGCTTCACTATTACTGTTAAGGCTCCTATTATGTTATTACCTGAGAGCATTCCAGTAGATTTTTACAGCATACCAGTTGCACTGGAGAAATAAAAAAGAATTATTCTAACACCACAAATTGGAAACTGGAGGAAGCATAACTCATATTATTCAGATAAATCATATTTTAGATAACAGACGGTCAGCCAAAAGATTGTATGAGCAACTCTTCTTATTATGTTATTTTGTGTGTAAAAAATGTTGAGAAAGCATTAGAGACCTCAGCCTACATAACATTTTTTTCAACAGTTTTACAGGTATAAATGAAAATGTCAAGTACTTCTAATAGTTTAGTTTATGGGACTGTGATAAGTATTTATAGAGATTGGTCTGGATGCTTTTCCATTAGGAACAGTACTGTACAGTTTTTGGCTCACGCTTGAAAGAAGTTATAAACCAAAGGGGGTTCCTCATTCCTCAGCACTTGACATATTCTGATTGCAAAACATTTGGGATTTTACACGATTTATTGTAAATAATCTCTCCTATAATGTTCACAGCACAATAATTCACAACCCTGAGGCAAGAGAGTTCTGCAGAAATGACATTATACAGAAGATAACTTTTCAGAATTTACCATTTGCACATCATGTTCAGAATCTATAACACATGTAAAGAGGTCAAATCCTCATTTTTCAAATATTTTTTTCTATCATTTTGTTGTATTTTATTAAAAGTAGTTACAGCCAGCCTAATAGCTTGACTGATACCTCAATATGTTACGATCTCGCATAGAGGTATAAATTGAAAGTAGGGAAACAAGTCAGGTTCTTGGATATAAAATGCCTAGCACTGAGGGCTATACTGAGAGCAGGCTTCTTATGCCTAACAGCAGATGAGACAAAAGGAAAGGCTAATACAAAGAAAAGTTACATGCCACTAAAATTATGTTGTTAAAATGACATATTCTCTTATAAAAGAAAAATTGGTTTGCATTTACTAACCTTTAAGTCAAATCTGGAGTCAGCGATTTTTCCTTGCATTAACATGTTTTCACCTGTCTTTTTTCACTGTTCCCTTTGAAGGTGAATTTATGATAAATCATTGCTGTTAATATTTTTAATGGCAAAAAGAGCATTCTGCATGACTGAATAATTGGAGCTAGAATCTGAACAGTTGGGTCCTGTTCCCACGTTTATGACCAGCTCAGGGTATAAAGTAGAATATACACACTAAATTAAAAGACTTCTTGTTCTTTTCCCAACCTTTTCCACCCAAACCCCTATGTCTGGAATTTCAAAAAGCTGTTAAAGGAACTTAGATTCCTGAGTGCAAATCCATTCTAACTAGTCAGTAAAAACCGTAATAAGATGCCCACTCCATTTAAGGGGAGGAGAAGGGTCTCTATGAGAGGCAATCGACTCTTGAAGAGTTGTAAATCTTAAATGTCACCCTTTAAGGCTCTTGTAGCTCTAAGGCAGAGGAGCACCCAGAGGAGAAAAGTGACACAGGACAGATGCTGTGGTCCTCAGGAATGGCTACTGCTGGGGTAAAGCACCCAAAAACGAAAGGTCCCTTTGAAACCTTGTGTTTTCTGTAGGCTTATAACAGAGATTTTGTAAGACTCAGCTTTCTCCCACTTGCTGCATGTTTTATAAATTGTCATTGTATGGAAGGTGCTGCAAGGGAAGTGCCTCTAGTTTCTACCTAGTCTGTAGGGAAGGTCCAGACTTCCCAGGAGCAAATTTGGCATCCCAGTTTAAGGTTATAGATATCCTGACCCAACACTTCCTGAACAAGAAAGCCAAAGACACTGACCTAGCACACTCCCATTAAGAAAGGCTGAAAACATCTGTGTCACAAGATGTGGTCTGCCTGGATCAGTGTATCTCCCAAGAGGGAACATGGGACAACAGAGAACAAAGCTGCACTTGTGGAAATAACAAATTCAGAGTGGTCTGAACAGCAATTTATACTCAAATTTATACCTAGGATCAAAGCTCACAAGATCATTACAGGCAAAACCAGTGTTATCAAACAATAGCTGCTCATGATGATCAACATCCTGAACATCAGCTTACCAACATTGTTCAGTGTGGCTGTAAAAAGAGAAATCTTCAGCTTTCTTTCAAATGAACAGTGTGTACAGAGATTCATTTTCTAGCTAATGAGTCAATTTCACCTCCTAGAATGATGCTTTCTCTGTTCAAGTATTTCCTCAAAAGCAGCTTCCCTTTATGTCCACCCAGGATTATATTCTCCCTGAGGTTTTACCTTTATATGTAGTTTAATTCATATCCTGACTTTGCAGTGAGTACTAATACATCTCTTTGTTCTCTAAGACAAGCATTTCTTTTACCCAGCACAAAGCACAGGGCTAACAGGTCAGGTCTCTCAGCAGACTAAGGTTCCTTGAGTCATTTTGTTAATATTTAGGAAGTCCAGAGGTAGCAGTGAAATTACTCAATGCCTTCTTTAAAACTACACAAAACTCAAGTACATCTTTTCTTTATAACACAGGAGGAGGAATTCTTGCACCCTCCCAACAAGAGCAAAATACACCTGAGATCTAAAGCTTTAAGTGTTGCATTTAAATCCATATTTCATAAAAATAAATAGCCGACTTTACAGAAACGTTGGAATACTAGATGTACTGTGCTTCCACTTACTACAATAGAAACCTAATTCCCAAGGGAAACAAACAAGCAAACAAAAAAAAGAAAAATTAAAAGCCTTTCAAAGCATATCTGTCTTGTATCCTGTTCATGTCATCTGACTGGCTTGGTGTTCTCATGATAGGCGTTCTGCAGAACCTGAACAGTTGTTCTTTTTAAATAAGCTACAAAATTAGAAAAAGAACTTCAAAAACCGAGTAAATTGTAAGCCCTTTGGTGCTGAACATGCAGACAACTAAAGATAATGCTCTACAAGGTGTGAGTTGCCAGGGTTCTTTTCTTCCCAAGGGATTAAGCCCAACCCTAATGAAGGCATTCAATAGTGTCAAAACTGATTATTCAAATTCTGATCATCTCCGCCTGTGTGACAGAGAAGGTTTGGGGAACTGCTGAAGAAAGGGAAACACTAAGGAAAAGTGTAAGGAGATGGACAACAGAGCAACACAGAGAATAAATAGTCCTCCCAAAATCTAAATTGTGAGCACACACTAAATCCCAAAAGAGGTGCCTAAATAATTGTGGTGTCTCTTTATTTGGGTCTTGGAAGAAGGTGTTACTGTTTCATCTTTGTATGTCATTTCCTGGTAACAGCAGTGAGAAATTCTCTTTGGATTGAAGTGGGCCAAAGTCCTGAACATGGATCCCTGCCTATAGGCCATAATTAGGAATGGAAATTAGCCACCTTCAAGTGATGGCCTGACCTCCTTTAGTTGTAGTGAGTAACTGGCCATTGTTGTACCAGCTGCTGAAGAGCTCACTTGCAGAAAGCTAGGTGCAGGTACTGAGTGATAAAGCAAGGATCAAAAACCTGAAAAAATAGCACCACTAAAAGTAATGAAGATTTTGGGTGACACTTTTCAAAGCTTGCAGCAGGAGATGAACAGATGGAGCCTGTGTGTATTTCCAGAGTTGTGTTTTGAACTTTTTGCTTAGAAGGCCTAGGGGTAAAATTAACACTTAATAAATATGAAGTTTTCAAATATTTATTGCTTTGAAAGAAATTGCTCCCAAATAAAAGGAAGAGTTGACACTAGTCAAAATAATCCCAGAGAAACATCTTTGTCCAATCCTCAGGAAACCTTGCCATTTTTCTTACCCTGCTCTCCCGCCTTTCCTTGTCATTGCTTATTTGTTTGCATATCTATGCTCATTTATTGTCATGACTTAATAATTCATCTCAAATTAACAAGTCTCCATCATTACAAAACATGCACCATCCCTCCCCAGATCAGCTGTGCAGGCTCAGATGAACAGCATAGTAACAAACACCACATGTAGTCAGCAAATTTTGTCTAAATTGCCTTGGCACTTCAGGTGAAATTCACCCTGGTGGCTGTAGCATAAGGAGAGCAGGAAAACCTATAGGTCAGATTTTTGACTCTTCTTTCTGAGCACCACCAAACGCCTATGTGCAAAGGAGATTGACTTTTGTCTTCATCAGCCACTGCAGTGGCAGTTCTGAATCTTCCAAGCAGCCATCAACAATGATCCTTGAAGACAGCAGAAGATTAATGACAGCTTGACCTCTCTGAATGTCAGGCAAAGAGTTCATTGTCTCTGGACTCCTTTGTCAAATACAAACATGCAATATGCTCGCAATATTATTTATAACACAGTATTAGGGTTCAGTAGTGTAAATCTGAATATCTTCAGCAGTATTACCAGCCATGCAACATTAATCAGCCTAACAGTGCTAGTTAGTGAAAGCTGGGGTAGGATTTGAGGCATACTGCTGCACAGAAAAGCAGCATATAAGCCAAATTTATCTTGTGCCCTGAAAATAGCCAACCAGAATGGTGACTCCAAAGCACTACTGAGTCAGGGGTCAGCCTGACAAATCTGTCCTTAACCCTGCATGCACTGGCACCTGTAGGGCACAGGAGGGTCTGAGGTGTACAGGAGCTTTCTGCTGCCTCTCTGTCCTTACTGCAGGCAGGGTAAGAGACAACCCACTGCTTCCCATTTGGCCAGGAGGAGCCAGCACAAAGTCTGACAGCTCAGATATTAACAAGGTCTAATGGAAAAACAATATAGGTCTATCCCACACCAGCCGGAGATTCAGCTCAAATGTTAAAAGGACAGTGCAAGACATTCATCAAAACACAAATGTTGCCTGTAAAAAATTACAGATTTAAATCTAAAATGTTGTAGGCATGTTGATTCTGCATTAACATTGTGATTCTGATGTCATTAAAAAGAATTACATTCAGCACCCCTCCTCAGTGTTTAATTATCACTAGCATTGAAGCAACGCATGTAACACCACATCCTGTAGTACTTAATGGGAAAATAACGTATTGTTACTGTACTTATTGCAGTCTACTTCAATTTCATAACATTTTTAAATCAGCAAGGAGGAGGAACATAAAAAGAACTGAATGATGCTGTCAGACTTAAATGGATGCTTGCAGTTACATTTGTAAGAGTGGAATACCTGAACACAGGGCAGATTGCTGCTTTATAAATGTGTACAGCAATAATGCTGGAGAATGTCTTGTGGAAATGATACTTAGGTCAGCTTTTTAGTCCTTGATTAAAAAAAAATAATGATCTTTTCACTACAATTTTCATAGTGGCAAAACCACATTCATGCTGTGTCTTTGTGGATCTATGTAAAACAGGCTTGACCCCTGAAGTCACTTTTTAATAATTAACTCTAGCTAAGTTCATTAAACACTAATTGAAGCTACAGAAGAAAAAATTGTGAAGTATATGCAGACAGACAGAAACACCAAATGTGATTAAAGATACTGACTGTGGTATATATGTGCAATACAGTACACATATTATATAGATTTCAAACTCAATTCCATAGAGATTTTTAACTCATTTATACCAAGGGAGATTCCACCATTTTCAGTGCTCCTACAAGTTTTATTTATAAAGAGTTGCAAGCTAAATGTCATGGACACTGTAACCAATAATCTTTGGAAAGATCTAGAGAAATAGACTCCAAATAGAACAAGATGTAGCCCCTGAAACATTTTTTAGTGTTTTGAAATGAAATAAAAAAAGACTAAAGAGAATCAACAGTCTTGAGAGTCCACAGTTTCAAACTGAATATAACTTTCAGATTTATATAAAAATATTAATTTAAATAAATATTTGACAGTTTTCAGTGTTCGAAGACAAGTTACTGAAAGTTCATTTTATTCACTCAGGAGTAAAAAAATTAGAGGTTTGTGTTAATCAATAAAAGGAGCATTTCATTACAGCTAGGTCAAATAATATGAACTGAAATATTACAGCTCACTGCCTTCCAGCCCGTTACCCTCAGAACCCAAAACATTTCAAGTTTTCATTCAGACTCCACCAAAAGCACCACTCTTGCTTCCCCTGACTACTGTGCCCATGGACCTCTCCCACTCACCACCAAACATGGAAACTGCTTCCTCAAGTCACAGCATGCTCAGACAGCATTTCCTCAGACAGACAGAAAAGGACTGAGAGTCTGACTCTGGGTCTCAGGAGACCAATCCTGCCACAGCCTGCTGCATGACTTAGGGCAAATCAATCAACCCCCCTGCTGCAGCGTTAACGTTAGCAGTAATGAGCTTTGCTGCTATGCTAGGATGTAAAGGCTCCAAATCTGAGCTTCCTGAGCCCAGGTGTTTCCTATCCAGTGAGGTATTTGCAGAAGAGATGGGTTCAGAGCCTTGTTACTCAGGCTTGGCATGAGTCCAGTGAGTCCAATGAAGTTGAGGATCTAGCCAGTATTTGGTAGTCGGTGGCTTACAAAGTGTGGCTCCAGTTTCATTAGGCTCCTCTAAAGATTACTGTACCTCAAACAATGTAGAGTGAGAGAACAAAAAGAGCCTGTGGTATGCTTTCTAACCTTTTGAAAAATTCACATCAATTGGAGTGGACTTCAGCTCTGCCCTTTGATCCTGCTTCCACAAACCTTGTTACTGTTTTCCTTGTTACTTTTTTCCTTGTTACTTTTCAGAGATCTAATTCTAGGGATATTATAGGGGGGGGAAAAAAGGCAGAAAGAAATTAATGGAGCTGAGAAAAAGCTAGAGAAATGTAAAGAGCCCCATCAGTTGTGATGGTCCCAGAGGTTTTATAATCTATCTCAAAAGAGCTCTACCTAGGAGTGCTTTGAGATCCTTAATCTAGGAACCTATGCTTCTTGTACCTCAACAAGCTCAAGATCTGGATTTGTATCAACTCTTGCTCTCATACTCTTTTCAGGCTTCTGAGGTGGTAGTTACATGTTCTGGTTATAAGCACAGCATACATGGAGAGTGAGTTTGGTGCTCTCTGGGAGCCACCACTGTATGGCAGCTCCCTGCACTTGAAAATACTCTCTACTATTTAAGAAAGGATAGGTGGTGAAATGGTTATAGTATCAGTTTTTGGGCACCAGGAGACACTGAGTGCATGCTTCGTCAAAAACTTAAGTCAATTAGATTATATTTACATAGACTGTTAGGTCACCCCCACACCCATTTCCACTAAAACAAATTAAAAGCCAAATCTTTACATTTTTCCCAGCTGTCAAAAACACAAACATGGCTGTTCTGCTGAAGTAGGAGGGGAGATCTCATGCAACGAAGAGATGGGACACCCCACCTCTCCTGGGAATGCACTTGGAAATCCCAAGTGGATGAAAGTCATGCACGCAGGGGAGTGACGAGCGCTTTTCTCCCAAGCCACCACAGGCTCAGGAAGGACCAAATGCACAACACAATGTACACTCAAGCCTCCCTGCCAGGTTTTCATACATTATGCACAATTCTACAGTAATGGGAATGCAGAATTACTATTGGAAACATTGTGGTATCGAGAAAATAATTTCTCATTTTCGTAAGTAAATTGGATCAGTCATTTTCCCATTAAAGGTAAGGCATATCTTAAGAAATGGTAAAAACAGCACCAATCTGAAATCTGAGAGAACAAAATTATGCACGAATCACAATATTTTTACTTTTGTCTTGTTTTACGTTATTTAAGTTGGTAAACAACCAAACTTTCCTTAGTTTAAAAAAATACCTATATCTGGATTTAGATTGGGCATGCCACGTCCATTCAGTGAAACCACTGCTAATAACAGCAAGTCTCTCATTATTTAAATAAAAGAGTTTCACCATAGTTCATAATAATAGAACAATAATAAAAAAAAAAATGTAAAAGTGAGATGCAGAAATTCCTTGGAGGTTATACATGCAAATTGCCCTGAATCGGAACAACACTTCAACAAGAAAAGCAATATTTTGGGACAACAGTTCTGCTTTTGTAATGAGCCTGTAAAATTCATTCCACTGAAATAGCTACAGGTATATTATACCCCATGAACTATTACAAAATTAAACTTCATAAGCAATATGCCAGTGCTTTGTGTGATGCATTTGCTAAAAGAATCATTCAATTTATCATGTTTTCCTGAAGCGTTATGAGACAAGATCTTTGAATAAAACTCATTTCATTAGGCTACCTTGTTACATTGGAAGATAAGATCTACACTTGACTAAAGACATCATTCCATCATGCCCATAATCACCCTACCTGGAGAAGTAAACATTCAGGACCTTAGAAAAATGGCATTGCATTGCCTCACTAATGGTACTGAAGGAATACATTAAAAAAAAGGACCAGATGGACATGGTGAAAAATTATCTGAAAACAAATTCAAGTTTGCAAAAGTCTCTTCTGCATGTACTGGGGACAAGTTGTTTTGGACAGGCATTCACACCAGCCTGGGCAAATAGTATACAGCAGTGCAAGATGGCTAAAAACCAGATCAAGGGGCACTTACTGCATGGTGCCTGCCTTGTTTTCCTATGCCAGTTTAAAAAGGATCAAACATTTCTGTCCACCCAGTCCTTACTAGGAGGATCCTGCTAGACTACTTACAATGACACTGAATGAGATCTGGGTTCTAATCCAAGCTGGATTTGTGGCACAAATTTCCTCTGTGGAAACCCTCTTTGGGTTTAATTTTTCAGTGCTTCAATTTCTCAGCCTATTTGGAAGAAACAGAGCTAATAATATGTACTTTGAAGGCAGGTGCTGTGGTGATATTTTTGGTCATGTGATGCATTTATATACCTGGAAATAAACAACTCAGAGGTTGCAGAATTTTAAGAATTTTAAGATGCATTTTTTTCATTTTTCCTTTGTTAAAGTGTTATGAGGCTCAACATTAAATATCTCCCTGCCTGCACTTATGTGAGTCAAAGATAGTTCCAGTGAAGTCAACATGTTCAAAGCCAAGGAAGAAGCCGAGCTCTGGCTTAACAAACCATATTTCCTGTTTCATATGTAAAGGTCCTGTGTTAGCCTCATATTAGCTCACATGATATACAATACAGAAAACTTCATTTCCAAAATTTTTCCAGGGCAAATCAGCATCCCAAAGAACTCTAATGAAACGTAGGACAAGACATGCACACAAAGCCAAGGTGTTAACAGACAGAATATTTGGTTCTCATGTGCCAGGGCTCACACTGATGGCCACCCAATAGTTTAGTGAGAAATCTGGAAATCTCTTTTTATTTTTCTGCCTTACTTTTAAGCCATATAAATTTCAGCTTTCTATGCAACTGCACTACTGTTCTGGGCAGCCCTGAATGGAGAAGATAAAAACACACTATTGGGAAGAAAACTGGGAATGGTTTTATATGATATTGTAACAATTTGTTCTGTTACAATCTTCAAGAGGATTCTAAGTGGATAGTTAAATATGTTCAGAAATATTTCTTCCATTGCTATTTCACATCTAAGTTGCAAGTCTCCATTTTTTTCAAAAGTATTATTAATTTTGTAGTTTTGATGAGCCCTCGTATATAAACACCACAAATGGGCTGGGTAGGGGAGATTGTTTCCCTAAAATAATTTAAAAAATTATTTCTGGATAAAAAGATTAAGAATATTTTAGTTTTCTTCAAACTTCTTTCCTCTTGCAGTGAAACCGTATATTTATATTTGGATATTATTATTTTCACCTTTCCACGTTTATGTTTTTTTCATGTTCTTCCCCTCTTCCCCTTTCATGTCCTTTTTCTCGTTTTGACAGCAGGAGAGAAAGAATGGAAAAGAAAAAGTGTCCTTTTCTTAGGGGAAAAAAATTGTATGGGCTACTACCTCTAATGAACATGTTGCTATGTTGCTGGTGAAAGTAGTCAATTTTTTACCTATTCTTATGTCTTGATAAATAAATAATTTTTAAAAATCAATCTGATCACCTATTCCTGACACTTAGTTGTGGAGCATATTCATACCCCTTGCAAGGTTACTGCCCAGCAAATAAATGCATTTAACTCACAGAAGCTGTGGACGTAACCCCAGATGTACTTTTTTTTTGTCTTTGCCTCTACGTAATCCTCCCACAAACTCTTGATCCAGACTGAAAAGAACCTAGCAGCAAAGTTTCTCCCTTACAATGCATGTAAGTTACAATTCTCATAATGATATGTGCATTTAATTCTCATTGTTACTCATCCTGGTATTCATTACAAGGATTTTTGATTCGATAGTGGATATGTCAGCCTGTGTGAGAATCTGTCCTGGAAATTTTAAATTGACTCCAATTTCAAAATAGCCAGCAAAAAGTGAGCTTTTTTTTTGTTTTTTTGAAGTCCTTGTTTGATGAGGTGTCTGAAGGAAATGCATTCCCTCTGTCCCAGCTAAGCCGTAAAAACCCAGGGAGAAGCAAAGGATGAAAAAGCAAGTGAGAAAACCCCTTCAGAGATCTGCATGCTTTGCTGATGGTAGAATTTGGACACAGCACAAAGAAATTGCTCAGGGGCAGAGAGTTTCCCTTTATCCAGGTGGGCATTGTTTCTGGGTGCTATTAAAGGCACTTTGTCTACACTGTGCATTGTTTGATGAAGAAATTACATTTTTACTATAAATGTGGTTCAGCGTTTTGCTGTGGGTTTCTGATAGGATTTTCACCAAGATCAACACTATTATGTAAGGCACATATTCAGCTGAAAGACAAAAATATGATCATTTATAGTAGAAGCAAAAGAAAGACAAATATCTAAATAGCCTAAGTAAAACACAGCTAACTTACAAAGCACTCGATTTGTTAGGATGGGTGTATCACATCTTGACAAGTGTCTCTGTCCTAAAAGCCTTCTTCAGGTGTCACCACAGATGGCCACTTCTGAAGCTCTGAGGACAGGGATAATATCTTAACATTTGCTGATGCTTTATAGGCTGCAGGCAGGTCAGGTAGACAGATTTTAAAGATCCAAGATCCTGTCTTATGAAAGGAAAGAAAACATAAACACACTGTCAGAAAGAGACTGAATATTAAGTGGGACCAGAACACGAAGATAAACAATGAGAAAGGTGGTGAGAAATATAACCTCATGAAAATGCTTTCCAGCTTTTTACAAATTGCAATCCCTGAAACATTTTTCAGTGGTGTTGCACATCCTTGTGTGATGAATTCAGCATTATTAACAATAGGTTTGATTTCCTTAGTTACTTTCTGTGATTCTCTTAGAAGCAGTCCATTGACCTTCAGGGTCCACTGGTAACCACTGTGATAGTATAATCATGATTTACGAAGTACAAAGGGGACAAATTTTCAAAGACCAGGGCTGGAATTTCACTTTGTAAATGGAAGTAATAATATTCAAAGTAACACAATTATATCCAAACGTGGCATGCTTAGAAAATGTAGGGACACATAATTTTCTAATCATTTACTATAAATGTCTTTATCAGGAACAAGATCCTCCTACAAAGAATTATCCTTTACTCCCAATGCTTGCATTCAGCAGCATTGTATATATACTTTTAAGTTAAGAAACAGCCATATGATATAAGGCCATATCCTCAGCTGGAGTAAATCAGCTCTACTGAAGCAACACAGTTGTGCTGATGTACACCAGCTGAAGTTCTGGCCAATTTTTCAAAATAACAAGTGCTTTGAAGTGACCAGAGCTACAGCTTCTTAACAACCTGATACAGCTGATGAATGTAAATCTCACAAGTCATTTCAAGTTCCTGATCTCCAATTTCTATTGAAAATAGAGCCATCAAAAAAGTGATGTATTGCATCTCATTTTTATTGTCCATGAGGAGGGTGCAGGTGAAAAGAAGAAAAGGGCAGCAAGGGTGTGGGGCTAGGGTCTGTTTCTGAAGCTGCCAAGACAACAAAACTGTAGGTGTCAGCTTACCTCCAGCTCACGCTGTCTCACACAAGCCACCCGACCCAGGTGAAGGTCACATCTCTATCACTTGGCACTTCAGAGTCATTTACATTTATATGTAATTGTTTTTTGAGTGTGCATGTGTTCAGAGGAGCTGGATGGCTTGGGAATTGGTAATAGGATATCAGAGCCTGTCACCAAAAGGCCACTAGTTCAAAACCAGAGCAGTTGTTGGAGCAGCCAAAAGGTGCTAAGTTTCTGCTAGCTGCTCTGCAGCTTAGATGAAATTAGTTGGATTTCAGCCTGGACATGTGTCCCTATCATGAAATAGCTCTGTTGCTGCAGCTGTCAGAAAGGACATCTTGTGATTGTCAACAGAAAGGTCAAGGACTGATGGTATGAGTGTGCAGACGACCTCTTCCTCTCACCCCAGTTTTCTAGGCAGCCTAAGAGACATGCTGCTGGAACACCGCGGGAAATGTCACCCAGATGCTGCCCTTGTTAGTAGGCTTCTGGAGGTTAAAGCATGACATCAGACCTGTGGATGTTAAACCTCCTGCCTTTCAGAATCATTTTAAAAGCCTGGATGAAGTGCTGTGATGACAGTAATAAATAAACATGCAGAGAGACCTATAACAGGCTTCGAAAAAAAGCATTTGCAAAACATGTGGCTCAGTACACCTCTCTTACTAAATTTTGCTGACAATGCCAGCAGGTGCCTGGTGGCAGAATTACTTATTTGTATTTTTTTTTTTCCTAGCATCTATTTTACTGACTCTTCAGGGGCTTTTTTCCCTAGCTCTATAGGATTTATGCCATTCACTAAGCACCCGCTTCCCATATAGAAAATAAATTATTTGGGTTTGTCTGCCTTGCAGCAGGATGGAGAAAGGAATGGAAGTCCAACACACCTATTTAGCTACCAAGAATCCCAGAGTAACAGAAAGCCATAATTAGTCTCCTTGACCTCAGGAACACAAATTAAAGGGTAAAACCTCCCTCTGTGCTGCAGAAACAGACCGAACCAAAGTCATCTTGCACTGCGTAGCATCAGCAGAAGCTGATGTCAAGGGTTTCACTACTCTCCTCTCCTTCTGAGATAGCATAAACTCAGCTGGGAGCAGGCTCACCTCCAGCTGCTTACAGATGACAATGCACACACTATTCACAGAAAACATATACATATCCCTAATTTTATCCCTAAACTGAATCAGGTAGGTGGGCTAGAAAGACAGCCATCTAGCCATGACAAGACAGAGTTCATAGCTGGGTAGCTCATGCCCCATCACTATACCACTATCTGCCCCATCACTTATTGTGATTGTTGTTAAAGCCAGCTCAGAATTACCTGTTCCTCTGGATCTGCAGTTACTGGTACATAAATGGAGTAGCTGATAAGGATCTGTCAGTAGGCATTTCAGTCACCTCTCCAAACTGAAGTGCGCCTGTACTTGCAGAGGCGAGGCTTTACGCTATTGAGGTACTGAAAGGGGATGGAAGCCTTTCACTCCTCACACCTCAAGAGAATTTGGGCACAAATTAGAGCTTTGTGTTTATTTCCAGTAAACAGTCACCTCTCAGAGTTTCCTGAAACCTCAAAAATACCCTTCTTGTGCCTACAGCTGACCACCTAAGCTCTACCACACTTTGGGTCTCAGAGCAAGTAAAAAGATGAAAATATCTTGCTTGTTATTGCCTTGGGAAATTTCCATATCTTCATTCTTCTGTGGTTGCTTGTACACCTGCACAAATGATCAAACACTTCAGATGTATCAAAAACAGCAAAAACTGAAACAGATGTACTGTGGCAAAGCAGATGGGTATACAGTTATTAACCATATCTGGTGTCTGGAAGGAGCTGGTAAGCACCTCCCCTTCTGAAAACAGAAATTAAAATGGTTTCCTGTTTATGGTGACTAGATGAGTTCAGAGTTACACAAAATTAACCAAAAGATATTTAAGAGAGCAAAAAACAGTCACAGTAGTAACCACTGGCATGAGCAGCTGGATCCCATTCCTGTTGGAAGTCCCAACATTAAAAATATCTACTTGTTTGCCAAGTTACTTACAGGCAGCTCAGGGGCAGATAGTTACAGAGCAGTTTACTTTCAAGGGGATTTCCTAATCATAGTTTTGTCTTGTTTCTGAAACTGGTGCAGTTTCTGCAGCTGGTATAATGTATTGTGAGGTCAGCTGTCTGTGGTCACGACATCATTATACACACTGCATAAATACTTGGGGGCTATTGTAAATTGCACCTTACATCATGTTGTGTCCTACTTGTTTATTGAACAGCTCTCCAAAAGGTGTCTGAGGGAGGTTTATTACTATACTTTATATTACAGTAGTACAGGCTGTTATTAAGCACTATTCAAGCATGGAGCAAGAGAAAGTCCCAGGTCTTAAATTTCACGTGCAAGATGGTTAGAGGAGCACTGGGCTGGGAGGCAAAGCAGTGGCAGAGGCAAGGAAAAGCCCATGGGTTCCTGATACCTACTCAGCATCTTCCCCCCTAAAGCTGATTCATGCCACTGAGTCTTCTTCCTGCTGATAACCTTTTGTCCTGTTTGGCTCTTTATTAGTCTGCAGTTAGTGTAATGCCTAGAAAAGCCACAAGTGAGATGTGAATAGAAAGTTTTGAAAAAGAGAAACTCCCTTTCTCTTTTCTCTGCAGATGTTCAAATATTTGTCATAGCATAGACAGGTGACTAGCTCACCCCACCACCTTGTCTGGTTCCAACCCCAATGGAGTTGTGTCCACAAGTAGCAAAGCAGCACTGCGTATTCCTCCAGCTCACAGTCTCCATTTGTAAATACTGTGTATGGGCCTCACCTGTTATGGAATCCTGCAGCACTGTTATGCACAGGTGGGATTCCCTCATTTATAACCAGGACACAGTTTGCAAGAACCTAATGCTGAAAGCAAAATGACAATTTAAATGTTGAAAATCATCTTTTTCCTCACTGTGGGATTGAGGAAAGCTATTTGTTTGAGAGGCCTTTCAAGTATTAAATATATGCTGCACTTCTTCAAGTTGAGCTCATGGCAACAGTACTATACCAAATATTCCATCTAGCTGTGCTCACACGCAGTTAAATAAATTGTCAAGTTTTTGGCAATGTTTTGTAGAAGATAGGTACTGCATGATAGAGTGAAATGACCATGTATCAGCTAAGCTACTCAAGCACAGTCAGCTAGAAACTGGCAGTGGTTTAATTCAGAAGTTATTAGTAATACTATCAGGAATTATCTTTGAATTAGCATCAGGGTAACAACATCAAGATAATTCTGAAGGAAGTGAGCAGTGTACCAGGCTTTATATAAAAAAACCACTCTTCATAAGATGAAGTTTTCCAGTTCCTTTCACATTAGCAGGCAAGTCACCATGAGAATCTGTTATTCAGGCACTGTAAAAAGGTATAATTTAAAGTCTAACAAAGATGAGAATCTAGGGGACATAACCTGAAATGAAGGAAGTACTGAAGGGACTTGAAGTACTTAGGGAATAAACATGAGAAGAAACTCAGAAAGGGCCTTAAGACTTGCAAAAGGTCTCCTCTGAAAGGAGGATAATCTCTTCCTCGTACTTGTGTTTGAGAAATTGCAAATTGTGGGCAGAAGTAATAGATGGAAGGATCCAAGATGTATCTAGGAGTCTCTTTCTAACAGCAGGGACTGTGGAGCACCAGAACAGACTGTTTGACAAGGCCATGATGTTAGCATCACAGCAACTTAGATAAACACACACCAGGCTGAGACAGACACCGTGGTCCCTTCAGTTCCGTGATTTCCTGGCATCCCACAGCAGGTAATGTGTGGCCCCAGTATTACTCCATTCAGCAAACTGGTGGTTTTGACATGACATACTCCAAATACATTTCTGCAGTAGCACCGCCATAAGCGACTGTCTCAGACTGTGCTGGGCAGCCAGCTGTCTGCTGGGGATCTGTGAATAAAAAGAGAGCTTGAACTCACATCCAAAAGTCTCTTTGTTTTACAGTAACATTGCATTTAGGGAAATAGTCTTCAAAGGATCCAGACAGAATGGATAGTGAGCACAGAAATGTTATATCCATGGTACACAGCGGGAACATTCATATTAATATGGTGGAGATTTCAAAACATTTGAAAGACACTGAACCTTTAAGACCTGGCTACTTTTAATGCAGAAACAAGAGTCTGAATTGGTTAATTAAACAGTGATTCTTAAAAATTGATTCCCGAGATTTAAATTGGATGAGGTGTAGATGATACTGGATTGTTTATCACTTGTTACTAAATGGTAAGCATTTTGAAGGCTGGAATAAAACATTTTCTGTCCTCCTTGTATTCACTAGCACTACCATACATTAAAAAAAAATACTTCTCCAGTGTGAATGAAGAGAATATGCCATACAGCATGATACTGCTGTTATAAAAAAAAAATCCTTAAATATTAAAATGGACTTCCACACATGGTCTCACTTCTGGACAACTAGCAGCCAGCTGATATGAATGTTTGCAGTTTACTCACAAAAGAAATAGGAAGTTCCTTGAGGTACTCCTGCAGAGAAGTGACTAGCAGGCACAGCAGAGCCTCCTGAGATAAAAAGAAACCAACCCAAACTTTCATATGCAAAACTAATCCAAAATAAACTGTTCTCTATGGCTTATAAATATTTAACTTTTCCTCTTTAAAATATTGCCTAGACTTGGTGATAGCAGGGACCTGAGACTCCTTCCAGTTTTACATCTTACCTTTCTTATATTCCTTTTATCTTTTTCTCTCCAAATTTTCTACATGCAACATCCACCAGACTTAGGAGAAATAGAATGTCCACAAGAAGGAGACAAATGTTTTCAGGACCCGCAACTTGATCAAAAGCTTAACAAAAATTTTTTCCAGCTAATTTATACCCCAAAAATGTGTAAGTATTTGTATCACTACTCAAATGTTTGAATTACTACATGATTACCCAAGACTGCAGGGGTCTGTGCTAGGTGAGTTGATGAGTTTGTTTAATACTATGGTTGTTTCTGTGAATGATAGTTCATTCAAGCAAACCAAACAGAACCTACAAGAAGATGAGATTTGCTCATCAAGCACCCAAATGTCTTTCTTCATGGGACAATACATGCTATTTTTCAACAGTCAGTTCCATGAAAATAAATACATTTTATGATCCATGATACCAATAAAAACTAACTCAGCTTGAAAGATGAATTTCAGTTTTCAAATAATCCCAGTGAAATGAGTGTGAAATACCTACAGATGAAGAATTATTCATAGAAATTATTCAGACAATAGTTTCAAATAACCAGTAAATGTGAGAAAACTGCAAGCTATTAACACACAATTCACACACCAGAAAAGAGGCAGTGTATGAAATAAATTACTCAAGACAAAGAGTTTTACTGCTGGTTTTTTTCCAAATGGTGCATTACCAGCAGCACCCTTTCACAGACTACATCACCGATGAGATGGGTTTAGTAGTCCACAACTTACAGAGAAAGTTTACTCACACTGGCCTGCAAACTTGAGGCACCAAAATAGAAGTTCTAGGACTTCCTTGTAACCAACAGACAAGGAGAGACATGTTGCTCCAGAGGACCATCCGCAGCATCTCTTTGGCCATCTCTGTTTGGCCATCTAGAGGAGGCTACAGAAGGAAACATGAGTCTGTGCTACCAATTTAAGACACATATTGAGGGCCTAGAGTGAAATGTTGTGAAGATTCCTTATAGGAGCAGAAGTTGGAGAAAAGCCAAGAGGGACAACTGTCCTGTAGACATGGAAGCAGAGAGAACCAGTCTGATCTACAAGGATTAGCAATATGCCACCTGATTTTCAGGCAAGCAATCTTGAGAAAATGTTACACAAAAAACAGTAACAAAATCCATCATCTACTAATAGATAGAGATGTAGTGACTAGTAACAGCAACATTTTCCAAACTGATTGATTCTTATATGAGGTATTTCCTTCTTAGATTTTCTGATCTTACATTTTTCATCTGCAGTTTTCTCTAGACTTTCTACCCTGGTATGTGTGTGTGTGGAAAAGAAGATCCAGTGAACCACTTGTGTGCTATGCTGTGTTCCTTATGATTCAGACTTACCTTGCTGCTCTGGTCATGACTGGAAAAATGGTGTTGATAAAAATGCAAAGTTCATTGGTGACACACCTCCAGTTTATCCATTTGTTGTTGGCAAAACTAATTTTTGCCTTTGACAACTTATGATCAGTTAAAGATCACAAGATTCTTTGCTCAAGAAGAGCTGTACTAGTGACAGCATCTTGGCCAAATTTCATTGACACTGTCTCACTAAGCTTCATCTATGAAATCACTTGAAGAGTTCTTCCCCATTTCATCTCTTTAAATGGCTTTGGAGAGTGCTCTGGTCAGCTAAATAAATCCTCACATCCATCCATTCACTTTTAAATAATGGGATACTTCCCGCTCTGTTTCAGTGTCACAACAAATACAACACAAGACTCCAAGAACTCCAACTTTCTTTCCTCTACAACCCAGGATGATAGAAATCCCTTAAGGCTATCTGGCTTCTAGAATTTATGTGGGCTAGTGAAGAAATCTCATGGAACAGAGTTTCAGCACAGTTTCAGCACTACCATACTTGATTCTGCATCTCAGTTTCAAGCCTCAACTTTAAACAGACCTTAAACCTAACATGAAAAATTGATTCCGATTTCTCCTCCACGTGCAGGCTGTTTTTTATTTTCCCAAAACCAGTTTCCTCCTCTATGCTAGAAAGGTCTGCAAACACTTCAAGAGGCACCTAAAATTTGCCTGCCAGGTTTAGCTTAGCTAGAAACAGATTAGGCACAAAGAAAAAAAAAATCAACCCTTTATTTTCCAGAAGGATTTTCTTGATAAAATGTCCAGAAAAGTTGGGACACCAACTCCCCACCCCTGCCATACAGATGGGATTATGGCAGAGGAGATGTTCACAGTCTCCAGCAGAGAAACACTTTAAGGCGTTTAAAGGCACCCCATGAGCACCAGATGGAATTTGCAGCAGAGCAGCTGTTCCAGTATGTGGGAAAGGGGATTGCAGATTAAAACAGACAAGGCAGCTTAAGGGAGCATTTGGAGTGAGTTCCCAGTGTAGACACCCCTTTTCCACTTACAGCTTCTCCTAGGGAGGGAGACTGGAGCATGCTCTTGCTCCAAAGCTCAGGATGCATTAAAAGAAAGCAGATCAGTGTCTAAAAACTGCCAGAAAGTGCTGCTTCTGTCTTCAGACCCTCACCAGACAGTCGTAGGGAGCACCACATGTGTGTGGCAGACATTGCACCAGACACAGCTGTTGCTAGCTCCTTGCAAGGGGAAGGCCAGCGTCACTCCTCCAGTGCTTAGTAGGGAAGGGATAAAAATGGAAGAAAGTTAATTTAAATACTAAGTATACACATGTACACATCTTTGAGAGGGAAGGAAGAGTAGGAGCTTACAAGAAGGCTTGTTTTTCCTCTCCCTCTATTCCTGGAGCAACACCTTACTGTTGTGGGATTATGTGCTTCTTAGAGATCAGAAGGTGGACACAGCTTGAAAACTCTCTGTGGACAACTGTCCTTCATATATTCACAGCAGTGAACAGTTGCTGACACTGGTTTGTGTTCCCACACTCTGTTTTTGCACCTAGGCAGAGGCAAAGCCTGGGACTAGGAATGGTGGCTTCCTAGAGAGGTGGACAGCTGAGCTAGAACACAAAGAAACCAGAGTACAGTCTGAATTCTCATGCCCAAAAGGGCTTCTTAATTCATCATCTGGGCTGGACCCTAGCTTTATAGTTCAGGTTCAAACTCAAAGCTTCAAAGCTGGACTGAGGTAAAGCGCTGAGCTCAGCCAGGGTGGGCATGTGCCCACTGCAGTCCTGCCCATCCTCTGGGAGCTTTCAGCAGGAGCATGGGCCAATTGGACAGGTTAGCCATGAGGTGGGCCTCCTCTCAGCATGCTGGCACCAGCATAATCAGCATTCTGGCTGGCACCAGAATACATTATAGAACACTTTTAAGGATACAAATAAAAACTACACTCATCATGAACCTCAGCTGTGCAAACATACACAGCATGTCTGACCCAACATGAGCATCCTTCATTTCTGTGAATTTTCCATGGACTAGAGAAAGGAACTTGACCACTTCACACCTTTTCCCCTGGTGGTAACACAGCAGAGTCACAGAGATTTTTATTTCCCTTCTCTCTGCTACCATTTTCTGTCACAGAAAAGCAGGACATGGCCCTGTTTTGCAAGAACTCTTTTGTGAGTGTGAAATGCCAGGATCGGCTCTGTGTCTCTCAAGAAGGTGGAGTCTGTCATGTTTGCTGCAATGTATGAGAGACAACTTCCCAGAGTTAAAGTACCTTGACAGAGCTTGGCTTAGGAGAATTGTCATCAAGAGAAAGAAATCTGTTTGATTTGATACCAAATTTTTATCTACTACATTAACATCACTTTCATACTGCTTTGGCTCATAATGGCATGCCAGTAGCCCTGAGAAGTTCCCATTGTGATAGATACTATGCAAACACCTGACTTGGATTGCCTGCATTCAGGCCTGAAGTTAGTGATCAAAAACACAGCATTAACTTCACAGTCCCAAAATTCTTCTCAAAATACCACAACAGTTTATCACAATGTCTTAAAACACCCCAAAAGCACTCAAGAAATTTCTAGGTATTATTGTCGCCCACCTTTCCTATAAAAAGGCAGTGGTTATTTACAGGGAGGGAATCACATTTGGACATATTGCATGGCAGCAGTGCTCAGTTCCCCCTGCTCCAAAGGCATCCAGTGCTGGTGATGGTACTCCCTCCATCGCTGCTTGAGTTATTGCTCCATTACCAGCCTGAACTTGGAACACTGCTCAGACTGCAGCAATAACAAGACAGATAGCTCTTTATGAAATCTATACTATTAACACTATTTGTTTTGCCACGAGTTGACAACTTTAGTAAATTGCTCATAATTGGCTATTGAGGAAAAAACACAGCACTGCTCGCCATTATTATGGTATTGATTTTCAATAATTGCTTTTTTGGGTGTGGGGGGAGTGCACATGTCACTTTTGTGCTGTAAGACAGCCTAGAAAGGAGCTGGCTGTGTGCATCTGCTCTTTGTCTGGAACTTCACTGTGGCATAAAAAAAAAAAATCAAACAATAACAGAAAATGTACACCAGGAGAAGATGAAACAAAGATTTATTCTTTTTTTCTCTGGCACTACATTTTAGCATTAAAATAAAAGAATGGAATTAACCATGTAGCTAAACATGATGGTAACCCTGTAGGATATTCATGTTAGTCAAAGGCTGAAATACATTAACATTAAAAAACTCCATAGGGTTATTTTAAATATTCATTAGGAAATTTACAAGCTTTGGTGTAATGGCTGAGGACTCCAGTGTTTTTATAATTGGAAGCCAGTCCAGTGGAAAGTTTGTCAGCCATGGGAAAATAATGTGGCCCAGTTTTTGTTCCTATGTTAGAGATTCTTGATTATGCTCTCTAAATATCAACCCCCTGAACACATCCACAGACACACATACCTGATAGTACTATTGTTATGTGGCATCTCTCATTATCAGTTCTTCTGCTCATTGTTTCTTTCTCCTTTTTTATTTTTTTTTTAAATGTGCAGTCATGCCCATGGCTCAAAATGTAGCACTCTTCTCATTTCAGATGAAAGGGAGAGCATTGCTGGGAAGAGTGTAAAGATTGTCTAATGTCTCTCAACAGGTGATTCTGAAAATTATTCTGAATATTTGCTGACAAGCACAAGCACTTAATATAAACCCAGGAAAATTGCCAGAAATCTTATTTAGAGATGACTCACTCAAAAGTCAGTTAACATGTGATTACAAACTGACCCAAGGAAAAAAAAAACATTTCTGACACATTTATTTTTCTTTTTCTTTTCTCCTTTCTTTTTTTTTTTTTTTTAATTTATAATTTTTAAGATATAAACTCGCCAAAAAGTCAGCATTCCTTCAGTTTTGTAGTCTTCTGTTTCTCTGGACACAGGAGAACTGCCTGAATTTTCTCTTCCTCACTTTCTTGTTCCATAGATGTCAAATGATCACCATGAAAGACTGGGAAAGGAGAGTTCTGAAGATTTACCCCTCCCAGGAGATCTTTGCCCAGATTTGCTATAAAACTCAGCATAATCTTTGATCTTCCAGTGACTTGTAGTCTTCTCTGTTACTTGAAACCCAGCATTATTATTAAGCTTAAGTAGATTGCTTTAAACTTCTAAAATATTTACTCTCCTGCCTCCCAATGGGATGTTAACAATAAAAAATAGCGAGGGCTTCTACATTTGTTTTTACTTTACATAAACGAATTAAGCAGTCTCTACGAGGCTCGTTTAGACCCACAATAATGTAAACTGAAGCAACACAAAAGAGCCTCCACATCCATGTTTACAGAATAGAAATCCTACAGTTTTTGGAGGGAGAGGTTTAGATAAGGTGCCTAACTCATCTTTATTCCCTGGACTGCGAGCAAACCTGGATAGGCCTCTCTGTTCATAAGCGAAATGTGTGACACTAACAGCTTGGTTGTTTGCTTTTGTATTTTTTCAAGTGAGTTCAAAGGGACTCACTTGATTATATCCCTTCCCCCTCCCCCACCCTTCATCTTTCATAACCATTGTTTAATGAATTTTTATTAGAAAAGCATGGCTGCACTTATGAAAAAAGAAAATCTGTCTTTGAAACCAGGAGCAGAGTGTGTTTTCCCTGGCATTAGCCTGTTAGTTTTTAATATCAGGTTTGCACTGGAGTTGACTCCTGGTGCATTTTGGAACCATAAGCCAACAAAGTGAAGCTAATGGGAAAGGAAATAATACAAGAGGAGAGAGCCCCTTTTGAAGTGTGGGCAGGAAATCTGCACAACCGTCTCTCCTCCTCCTCCTCCTCCTCCTCTTCCTCCTCCTCCTCCTCCTCCTCCTCCTCCTCCTCCTCCTCCTCCTCCTCCTCCTCCTCCTCCTCTTTCTCCCTCCTTATTCCCTACCCCCATCCCATGCAGTGTCCTCTTCTTGTAAAGCATGTTTTTTGCTCTTTTTTATTTTATGGATGGGATTGAGCAAAAAAAAACCCCAGTTTAATATCAGCTTCTCAATTAACAAAACTTACAGGAAAAAAAAAATCCTTTGTGGAAAAAAAGACAAACAAATCAGTAAACATAAGAAATAAACTAAGGATTCAACTTGTCATTTTGGACAAGGTGTTGCCTTCAGTCAAGATAACCACTGCAATATGCCTCTCCTGAAGCCCCTGAGAACCAACAGCATGAACAGTAGAAGACACTGGAGCATGTCATGAGTGCCTCAGAGAACTACTTGCACTAACATCATGTAAAAACATCAAGAAGAAATTGCCAGGCACAAAGACCACAGCTCCTAAATGGCATGTTGGTGATGCAAAGCACTGCCAGACTGTCACAGATATGGTTGTAGCTATTTACTGTAGCTCATTCTTTGCTGGTGTCTCTCATGAAGCTCAGTTTGGTTTGTGCAACTGTAAGAAGTCTGGGGTAATGTTGGTTGTCCCTTCTCTATTTTTCTTATTATAGCTTCGGTGCTTCCCAGAGAGACAAGTCAGTAGGAAGGCCTCTAGTTTAGGATCTGTAGGTTCGCCCGCTTCATCTATTCAAAATTACATACTTTGTCACAGAACTTTTTCTGACACTTGGGTAAGTTCAACTGTTTAACAGAAACTGAGCTCTAAAATACCTTTGTGATTTTGTTGGTAGCACAGCAGCTTAGAAAGCCATATTCACGCTTTCCTTTCATAAGCACTGCCTAGGGAGAAAACATGGATGAAAAAAGCAGACCTTGCAGCACTGGGGATCACCAAAGTATCATGAGATTTAGAAAAGAGATAATGCAGAATATTTCAGATTTTAAAAATGGAATACATGAATCACTGAATTTTTCATGTCCACTATCCTTCAACTTGTATGCTCTGACAACATAAAATCATATTACAAGAACAGCAGATATGTCTAAGAAGGGAATACAAAGTGTTTTAAATGTGACTTCTGCCAACAATCAGGGTGAATATTCTGGCACAGTTGTCCAAAATGGCATACTAGAACCTGTTTTCATCAATGTCAGAAATCCACCACGTTATTTCAACACAAACCACCAATACAACATTTCCTTGAGCATATTATCTGGGGCTGACTCTCTTGTAAGTTTTAACGGATGTCACAGCAAAAGCATGGCTGGGACATCACCTGGTCACTGCATATGCACTTATCACAGTCAGGAAACACACAATGAGTATATCTATATACTCATATATTTAAATTACATAGTATATTATATACTATATATTTGTTGGTCACAGCATGCTGACAGCAACTCTTTGCTGCAGTTCCCAGAGACACCTGGACATTAACCGTAATAAGCACAGAAAAAATTATTGTGATCAGAAGACAGAGGGTAACTTCCTCTGAATGCCATGGTCTTTCTCAAAACCTTTTTCTTCATAAAACTAACACTACATACTTGCTTAGTAGGCTAAGAAATATCTTCCTCTCCAGCAAGAGAGTTAGCATAAGCTAAGAAGATAACCCCCTGCTAATTCTTATTTGCTGCCTTTACTGATGAAAAGAGGAGGTCAATAGAACACGGCATGGCAGACTTGCTGAAATTTTCCTCTACCCCTTTTAAGCAGCTTAACAAATTATTAATACCCTGATCCAGTTGCACATTTTTCATTAAGGACTGAACATGCCTGTACAGTACAGGGATAATAAAAAGGTAGATAACAGCCCATCCAGAAACTTTTCCAGGGGTACAAAATGCTGCACACTTTTACTTGCCATGTGCTTTAATAATCCTTCACCAAAAAAACTCATCATTATACAGGTTCTGTGTGGTGTTTTTCACATTCAGAGTGCTGAAATAGTTTTAATTTTCTTCCAAAATAAGACCTCTGTGTCAGAGCAAGCTACTCGAAATTCCTGTTAAAGCTGATGAAAAAAAATGGGCACTTATAAGACCAAATTCATTTCCTCCAAAAACAGAAGTCATCCGAACCACATGCTATAAGCGCTTATTTGTTTCCATCACCTACAGAGCATTGAGTAGCTCATATGTAGCTGTCAGGAGAGATAGCTGAGGCAGTGATTCCCATTCCTGGAGAACAGATCTAAGCAGGTTTTAGAGGATCGGTGCAGGAAGGACACAAGATGCTGGTCTGAAAGAGTATAGAGTGTCATTGGAGCTGTGACAGCTGAGTTTGATCCAGGCTGTACAGCCTCCTCGTGCTCTAGCAATTTTATAAAAATTACACAGGCA